>NC_068444.1:19959934-20187434 GCF_023373465.1 Oncorhynchus keta | reverse complement strand
AGGCTATATACAGTAGTGGGGCTATGTACAGTAGTGAGGCTACATACAGTAGTGAGGCTATATACAGTAGTGAGGCTATATACAGTAGTGAGGCTACATACAGCAGTGAGGCTATATACAGTAGTGAGGCTATATACAGTAGCGAGGCTTTATACAGTAGTGAGGCTATATACAGTAGTGAGGCTATATACAGTAGTGAGGCTACATACAGCAGTGAGGCTATATACAGTAGTGAGGCTATATACAGTAGTGAGGCTTTATACAGTAGTGAGGATATATACAGTAGTGAGGCTATATACAGTAGCGAGGCTTTATACAGTAGTGAGGCTATGTACAGTAGTGAGGCTATATACAGTAGTGAGGCTACATACAGTAGTGAGGCTATATACAGTAGTGAGGCTATATACAGTAGTGAGGCTATATACAGCAGTGAGGCTATATACAGTAGCGAGGCTTTATACAGCAGTGAGGCTATATACAGTAGTGAGGCTATATACAGTAGTGAGGCTATATACAGTAGTGAGGCTATATACAGCAGTGAGGCTATATACAGTAGTGAGGCTATATACAGTAGTGAGGCTATGTACAGTAGTGAGGCTACATACAGTAGTGAGGCTATATACAGTAGTGAGGCTATATACAGTAGTGAGGCTATGTACAGTAGTGAGGCTACATACAGTAGTGAGGCTATATACAGTAGTGAGGCTATATACAGTAGTGAGGCTACATACAGTAGTGAGGCTATATACAGTAGTGAGGCTACATACAGCAGTGAGGCTATATACAGTAGTGAGGCTATATACAGTAGTGAGGCTACATACAGTAGTGAGGCTATATACAGTAGTGAGGCTATATACAGAACCGAGGCTACATACAGTAGTGAGGCTATATACAGTAGTGAGGCTATATACAGACACCGGTTAGTCAGGCTGATTGAGGTAGTATGTACATGTAGATATGGTTAAAGTGACTATGCATATATGATTAACAGAGAGGAGCAGTAGCGTAAAAGAGGGGGTGGCGGGACACAATGCAGATAGCCCGGTTAGCCAATGTACGGGAGCACTGGTTGGTCGGGCCAATTGAGGTAGTATGTACATATGTACATGAATGTATAGTTAAAGTGACTGTGCATATATGATAAACAGAGAGTAGCAGCAGCGTAAAAGAAAGGTGGGGTGGGGCACACAATGCAAATTGTCCGGGTAGCCATTTGATAACCTGTTCAGGAGTCTTATGGCTTGGGGGTAAAAACGGTTGAGAAGCCTTTTCGTCCTAGACGTGGCACTCCGGTACCGCTTACCATGCGGTAGTAGAGAGAACAGTCTATGACTGGGGTGGCTGGTGTCTTTGACAATTTTTAGGGCCTTCCTCTGACACCGCCTGGTGTAGTGGTCCTGGATGGCAGGCAGCTTAGCCCCAGTGATGTACTGGGCTGTACGCACTACCCTCTGTAGCGCCTTGCGGTCGGAGGCTGAGCAATTGCCGTACCAGGCAGTAATGCAACCTGTCAGGATACTCTCGATGTTGCAGCTGTAGAACCTTTTGAGGATCTCAGGACCCATGCCAAATATTTGTAGTTTCCTGAGGGGGAATAGGCTTTGTCATGCCCTCTTCACGACTGTCTTGGTGTGTTTGTACCATTCAGTTTGTTGTTGATGTGGACGCCAAGGAATTTGAAGCTCTCAACCTGCTCCACTACAGCCCCGTCGATGAGAATGGGGGTGTACTCGATCCTCCTTTTTCTGTAGTCCACAATCATCTCCTTAGTCTTGGTTACGTTGAGGGATAGGTTGTTATCCTGGCACCACCCGGCCAGGTTTCTGACCTCATCCCTATAGGCTGTCTCGTCGTTGTCGGTGATCAGGCCTACCACCGTTGTGTCATCAGCAAGCTTAATGATGGTGTTGGAGTCGAGCCTTGCAATGCAGTCGTGGGTGAACAGGGAGTGCAGGAGGGGACTGAGCACGCACCCCTGGGGGGCTCCAGTGTTGAGGATCAGTGTGGCAGATGTGTTGCTACCTTCCCTCACCCCCTGGGGGCGGCCCGTCAGGAAGTTCAGGATCCAGTTGCAGAGGGAGGTGTTAAGTCCCAGGATCCTTAGCTTAGTGATGAGCTTTGAGGGTAGCATGGTGTTGAATGCTGAGCTGTAGTCAATGAATAGCATTCTCACATAATGAGAATAATGAGAGTAATGCACTATATAAGGGGGTGCCATTTGGGACGCACTGGTGTCACATTTCGCCACACCGTGATTCCTGACACTTTTAACTCGAGTCAGAGAGGCATCAGTCTCTCCCCCACCACTGTATGTCTATCTACATCCCAAATGGTACCCTATTCCCTATATAGTGCACCACTTCTGACCAGGGAACATAGGAACGCAGGCTCTGCCTGCCACTGTCGGAAACAGACACTTTGTCTGTGACTAAAGATGGGACGAGGCTATTTATAAAAGCAGGGATGGGATGATATCTGTACGCAACCAAAGAGGTTTACAGGGATATGGTTTATTATGACAACACCAAGTGCTTAATTGTCTAGGTTGGGCTCTGCATCAAGATGGGAGTGTGCGTGCGTGCGTCTGCGTGTGTTTGCGCATAAGGATCTGTGTGAATGTCCATGAGCGTGTGTACACCTCTTTGAGTGTGTATGTACGCCTCCTGAGACAAATTGTCGCTAGCCAGGTGGATATTCCAGGGCAGGGAGGATTTGAAATGGCCTATTCTATTTTCTCACAGGGAGCCTTGCCATTTCGCTGCATGCCTCATTGCAAACCCATTCACTTTCTTGGCCTTTACAAAAACAAAACAAAATCCTGAGGAAATGGTTTCAGCATACAGATCTCAATACCAATATCAATGTCTAACTACTAATGTCTAACTACTAATGTCTAACTACTAATGTCTAACTACTAATGCCTAATTAGTAATGTCTAACTACTAATGTCTAACTACTAATGTCTAACTACTAATGTCTAACTACTAATGCCTAATTAGTAATGTCTAACTACTATCCCAACAACTGTTTACATTATTATGCTATTCAAATTATAGTTTGAAATGAATCATAAATGATTATGACAGGATAAAAACCCCTTGAGATGTCCTCGATTTTCAAGGTGTCATGTGTTTGGATTTAATTATAGCATTGAACTGGCAAGAGGAAAGAGAGCAACAAAAATATTCCTAAAAGCATGATTGGCACCTCTGCCTTGCAATTACTTGTGGCAAATCTTTGTTTGTTTTCTTCCTACTGCTCAGTATGTCTTATATGGCACAGTGAACCGCCAGGCCAAGAGTCATAGGCAGGCTGATAAATATATATTACGATTCTACTCTGTGAGTCATTCAGCATGAAATTACTCTCATACTCTACACTCATACTCTATTATTTTCTTCTCTTCTAGAGATCTCTCTTCATTGATCTCTCCGAGATCTCTCTTCATTGATCTCTCCGAGATCTCTCTCTCTCTCTCTCTTCATTGATCTCTCCGAGATCTATCTCTCTCTCTCTCTCTCTCTCTCAAATAAATAAATAAGGCTGTCGTCATACTGTATGCATACTGTATAAGCGGGCAAAAATTAAACTAGAACAAAAATTACAACTGTCTCTTTGCAAGCAATTCCTCTGTCATAAACTACACCAGTACTTAAAGCCACTGAAGAGTGATCCTTTAAATATCACTAATGCAAGCCACACGCTGCATAATGAAAACAGATCCTACAAATATCCAATTGACAACATCAAAGTTAGTATGCTATTTTACCCACCAAGAAATAAAACCGGCTGAGGGTGCATTCCAACAGTGTTTATGGAATCATTCCAGTCGCCGAATGGTCATGAAATAAGACCTTGTAATGTACATACTAAAAAATACCAGACTGTAGTTTTTCTTTACAGTCCAGGCACTAATGTAACAATTGGAAAGCCAGGAAGAAGGGAAGAGAAGAAAGGAGAACATTTTAAATAAATAAATGAAGAGACATGCAGACAGGATAGAGGGTGGATGATGGATTCTTATCCCATCCCTGTGTCTCTCTTTTATCAGTTTTCTGCTCAGATTCTTCATTCATTCCTTTATTTTCAGGCCAGTCCTACACTGTGTCACAAATGGCACCCTATTCCAATAGGGCTCTGGTCAAAAGTAGTGCACTATATAGAGGATAGGGTGCCATTTGGGATGCAGCACAGCCATCGACCATGAGTATTGATCCACACCAGATCTCCTTCCAGCCCTAGCTGGGGAGAGCCAGCAGAGCCGCTCTCATAACGATCCAACTCCAACCTTTTATTTATTATGACCTCTCTCTCTCTCTCTCTCTCTCTCTCTCTCTCTCTCTCTCTCTCTCAAATAATTTACCTGTTTGTCTTCGCCTTACAATACATATATTTTAAAAGGGGAAGTCATTCAAACTTTGTGAAGAAAATTCTGTAGGGATAATCCCACCCTGATAATCCCACAGCAAAAATAAAAAATGATCAGAGACCATAAAATCAAAGACTGATCAAGTTGTAGGTACAAAAACAGCTCCTCTCTGCCTCCCCTTGCCTCCTCTCTGCCTCCCCCTGCCTCCTCTCTGTCTCCACCTGCCTCCTCTCTGCCTCCTATCTGCCTCCCCTTGCCTCCTCTCTGCCTCCTCTCTGCCTCCCCTTGCCTCCTCTCTGCCTCCACTCTGCCTCCCCTGCCTCCTCTCTGCCTCCTCTCTGCCTCCCCTTGCCTCCTATCTGCCTCCCCTTGCCTCCCCCTGCCTCCCCCCTGCCTCCCCTTGCCTCCTGCCTCCCCTCCTCTCTGCCTCCCCTTGCCTCCTCTCTGCCTCCCTGCTTGCCTCCTCTCTGCCTCCCTCTGCCTCCTATCTGCCTCCCCTCCTCCTCTCTGCCTCCTCTCTGCCTCCCCTTGCCTCCTCTGCCTCCCCTCTGCCTCCTCTCTGCCTCCCCTCCTCTCTGCCTCCCCTCCTCTCTCTGCCTCCTCTCTGCCTCCCCTTGCCTCCTCTCTGCCTCCTCTCTGCCTCCTCTCTGCCTCCTCTCTGCCTCCCTCTGCTTGCCTCCTCTCTGCCTCCCCTTGCCTCCTCTCTGCCTCCTCTCTGCCTCCTCTCATCCTCCTCTCTGCCTCCTCTCTGCCTCCGCTTGCCTCCTCTCTGCCTCCTATCTGCCTCCCCTTGCCTGCTCTCTGCCTCCCCTTGCCTCCTCTCTGCCTCCTCTCTGCCTCCTCTCTGCCTCCTCTCTGTCTCCCCTTGCCTCCTCTCTGCCTCCTCTCTGCCTCCTCTCTGCCTCCTATCTGCCTCCCCTTGCCTGCTCTCTGCCTCCCCTTGCCTCCTCTCTGCCTCCCCCCTTGCCTCCTGCCCCTGCCTCCTCTCTGCCTCCCCTTGCCTCCCCCTGCCTCCTCTCTGCCTCCTCTCTGCCTCCTCCTCTGCCTCCCCTTGCCTCCTGCCTCTGCCTGCCTCCTCTCTGCCTCCCCTTGCCTCCTCTCTGCCTCCCCTTGCCTCCTCCTCTGCCTCCTCCCCTCTGCCTCCCCTTGCCTCCTCTCTACCTCCTCTCTCCCCTTGCCTCCTCTCTGCCTCCTCTCTGCCTCTCCCTCCCCTGCCTCCCTTGCCTCCTCTCTGCCTCCTGCCTCCTGCCTCCCCTTGCCTCCTCTCTGCCTCCCCTTGCCTCCTCTCTGCCTCCTCTCTGCCTCCCCTTGCCTCCTCTCTGCCTCCTCTCTGCCTCCCCTCTGCCTCCCCTTGCCTCCTCTCTGCCTCCCCTTGCCTCCTCTCTGCCTCCTCCTCTCCTCCTCTATGCCTCCTCCTCCTCCTCTGCCTCCCCTTGCCTCCTCTCTGCCTCCCCTGCCTCCTATCTGCCTCCCCTTGCCTCCTCTCTGCCTCCCCCTTGCCTCCTCTCTGCCTCCTCTCTGCCTCCCCTTGCCTCCTCTCTGCCTCCCCCTGCCTCCTCTCTGCCTCCCCTTGCCTCCTCCTCTGCCCTCCCCTTGCCTCCTCTCTGCCTCCTCTCTGCCTCCCCTTGCCTCCTCTCTGCCTCCTCTCTGCCTCCCCTCTGCCTCCTCCTCTGCCTCCTATCTGCCTCCCCTTGCCTCCTCTCTGCCTCCCCTGCCTCCTCTCTGCCTCCCCCTCCCCTGCCTCCTCTCTGCCTCCTCTCTGCCTCCCCTGTCTCCCCTCTGCCTCCTCTCTGCCTCCTCTCTGCCTCCTCTCTGCCTCCTCTCTGCCTCCCCTTGCCTCCTCTCTGCCTCCCTCCTCTCTGCCTCCTCTGCTGCCTCTCCTCTCTGCCTCCCCTTGCCTCCTCTCTGCCTCCCCCTGCCTCCTCTCTGCCTCCTCTCTGCCTCCCCTTGCCTCCTCTCTGCCTCCCCTTGCCTCCTCTCTGCCTCCTCTCTGCCTCCCCTTGCCTCCTCTCTGCCTCCCCTTGCCTCCTCTCTGCCTCCTCTCCTCCTCTCTGCCTCCCCTTGCCTCCTCTCTGCCTCCCCTTGCCTCCTCTCTGCCTCCCCCTGCCTCCTCTCTGCCTCCCCCTGCCTCCTCTCTGCCTCCCCTTGCCTCCTCTCTGCCTCCTCTCTGCCTCCCCCTGCCTCCTCTCTGCCTCCCCTTGCCTCCTCTCTGCCTCCTCTCTGCCTCCTATTGCCTCCCTCTGCCTCCCCTTGCCTCCTCTCTGCCTCCCCTTGCCTCCTCTCTGCCTCCCCTTGCCTCCTCTCTGCCTCCTCTCTGCCTCCCCTTGCCTCCTCTCTGCCTCCCCTTGCCTCCTCCCTGCCTCCTCTCTGCCTCCCCTTGCCTCCTCTCTGCCTCCTCTCCTCCTCTCTGCCTCCTCCTCTCTGCCTCCCCTGCCTCCCCTTGCCTCCTCTCTGCCTCCCCTGCCTCCTCTCTGCCTCCCCTGCCTCCTCTCTGCCTCCTCTCTGCCTCCCCCTGCCTCCCCTCTGCCTCCTCTCTGCCTCCCCTTGCCTCCTCTCTGCCTCCTCTCTGCCTCCCCTTGCCTCCTCTCTGCCTCCCCTTGCCTCCTCTCTGCCTCCTCTCTGCCTCCCCTTGCCTCCTCTCTGCCTCCCCCCCTGCCTCCCCTCTGCCTCTGCCTCCCCTTGCCTCTGCCTCCCCCTGCCTCCTCTCTGCCTCCCCTTGCCTCCCCCTCCCCTTGCCTCCTCTCTGCCTCCCCTCCTCTCTGCCTCCTCTCTGCCTCCCCTTGCCTCCTCTCTGCCTCCTCTCTGCCTCCCCTTGCCTCCTCTCTGCCTCCTCTCTGCCTCCTCTCTGCCTCCTGCCTCCTCCTCTGCCTCCCCCTCTCTGCCTCCCCTTGCCTCCTCTCTGCCTCCCCTCTGCCTCCTCTCTGCCTCCCTCTGCCTCCTCTCTGCCTCCCCTCCCTGCCTCCTCTCTGCCTCCCCTTGCCTCCTCTCTGCCTCCCCCTGCCTCCTCCTCTGCCTCCCCTGCCTCCTATCTGCCTCCCCTTGCCTCCTCTCTGCCTCCCCTTGCCTCCTCTGCCTCCCCTTGCCTCCTCTCCTCCCTCCTCCTCTCTGCCTCCCCCTCCTCTGCCTCCCTCTGCCTCCCCCTCCCCTGCCTCCTCTCTGCCTCCCTCCCCCCCTGCCTCCTCTCTGCCTCCCCCTGCCTCCTCTCTGCCTCCCCCTGCCTCCTCTCTGCCTCCTCTCTGCCTCCTCTTTCCTCCTCTCTGCCTCCTCTCTGCCTCCCCTTGCCTCCTCTCTGCCTCCTCTCTGCCTCCCCTTGCCTCCTCTCTGCCTCCCCCCTGCCTCCTCTCTGCCTCCTCTCTGCCTCCCCTTGCCTCCTCTCTGCCTCCCCCTGCCTCCTATCTGCCTCCCCTTGCCTCCTCTCTGCCTCCCCTTGCCTCCTCTCTGCCTCCCCTTGCCTCCTCTCTGCCTCCCCTTGCCTCCCCTTGCCTCCTCTCTGCCTCCCCTTGCCTCCCCTCTGCCTCCCCCTGCCTCCTCTCTGCCTCCCCCTGCCTCCTATCTGCCTTCTCTAAGCAGCAGAAGTGGTAATATTACTAATCTGTGGAGGTTGAGTGCTGATTTGTCAATCCACCGTGTCAGACACACAAATCTCTCTACAGGTAATTACAGGGCCCTTTCTCTTTCAGCACCACTCCAAGAGTCAGTATACCATCCCTCTCCCCTTTTCTCTCTCTCTCTCTCTCTCTCTCTCTCTCTCTCTCTCTCTCTCTCTCTCTCTCCCTCCCTCCCTCCCTCCCTCCCTCCCTCCCTCCCTCCCTTTCACTCTCCGTCTCTCTCAGCACTCCAGGATAATCTTGTTTCCCTCTCACTATCTCAACGGCAGTGTTTAACACCACCTCTGAATCCAGCACTGTGACCTATCAAATAAAAATGCCTTGTTTGAGAGAAACACTGCTCTGGTTATGGAGCCTGCCTGGGCCAGGTAGTGGTTCCTTTTCCTTCAGCATCTCTGGGACTCATGGGACTCACAGGGTTCAGCAGCCCTGATGGCATCACACCTATCACACTTACAGTGGTCAAAATAAAGTCACATACTTCAGCCAGTTGGGAAAAGGCAAGTTTGCAATCAAACACATCTCAAAATGTATTGTATAAAATCCCAAAATGGTTCTCTATTACAGATCTCTGTCACATTATGAAGATAAGAGGTTGAGAGAATGAGCGAGAGAGGGGGGGGGGGGAGAGAGAGAGATGGAAAGGTGAGAGGGAAAATAGAATGGAGTGGCAGGAAATGCATTCCCAGGGTTAGCTACCCCAGACGTAGTGCACTCCTGTACATATGGAATAGGGAATAGGGTGCCATTTTGGAAGCAGCTGCGAGATTAACTGGCCTTTTCTGCTTTGCTGTCGCCCTCTGCTTCCTGCTAACGTCAGAATACATTTGAGACCCTCCTGAAGGTGCAGAGACAAGCAGTATAACACACCCACACACACAATCTTACTGAAATCTACTTAAACCTCATATTTTATTCTGTCAACAGGTGTAATATCTTAGATGTAGTTTTACTCTTTTATGAAGCTAACCATATGTGTCAACCACAACGCACATCATTAAAATATATATTTTTAAATCTTACAATTAAAAAAATGATATCAAGTCCAGTGTTTCTCCTAGGATTGGCGTGGTCTAACTCAACATTTTAGATGCCATCCTCTTCACTGCAGGCAGATACATTTGCTGGTGTTTTATAGCTAGTTATCTGAAATTCTACATATTTCCTACAATTCTACACATTTTACAGTTGTAAAGCTAATTTCCTGCTATTCTACACATTTTGCCATGGGGCTAGGGAGAACATTTTACAGTTGTAAAGCTAATTTCCTGCAATTCTACACATTTTGCCATGGGGATAGGGAGAACATTTTACAGTTGTAAAGCTAATTTCCTGCAACTCTACACATTTTGTCATGGGGCTAGGGAGAACATTTCACAGTTGTAAAGCTAATTTCCTGCAATTCTACACATTTTTCCATGTGGCTAGGGAGAACATTTTACAGTTGTAAAGCTAATTTTCTGCAATTCTACACATTTTGCCATGGGGCTAGGGAGAACATTTTACAGTTGTAAAGCTAATTTTCTGCAATTCTACACATTTTGCCATGGGGCTAGGGAGAACATTTTACAGTTATAAAGCTAATTTCCTGCAATTCTACACATTTTGCCATGGGGATAGGGAGAACATTTTACAGTTGTAAAGCAAATTTTCTGCAATTCTACACATTTTGCCATGGGGCATTTTACAGTTGGAAAGCTAGAACATTTTACAGTTGTAAAGCTAATTTTCTGCAATTCTACACATTTTGCCATGTGGCTAGGGAGAACATTTTACAGTTGGAAAGCTAATTTTCTGCAATTCTACACATTTTGCCATGGGGCTAGGGAGAACATTTTACAGTTGTAAAGCTAATTTTCTGCAATTCTACACATTTTGCCATGGAGCTAGGGAGAACATTTTACAGTTATAAAGCTAAGCTCCTGCAATTCTACACATTTTGCCTTGGCTTACATTGTGTTCTTATGCTATCTGAGTGTCTCAAACATAACAAAATCAATGGGGATATAAGCCATGACATTTTGGGAATTTAAGATTCCCCCTTCGCTGTCTAGTTTTAATTTTGGTGATTGTTAGTTCTCAAAGATGATCTTATTTAAAAAAGCATATAGTTCCAATAACATACTTTATATCTCATTTAAGTCGTTTAAGTTTACACTAAAAACGCTTTATCGTCCTGAAAATGTATTTCTTTGAATGGCGGCAACGATTTAGCTGTGGCAGTGCTCCCATCACTGCTAAATAAATGTAGAAGAAACACTGAAGTCTTACGAAAGAATCCATCCAAATCAGATATTGATATCTCAGTTAACCTTAAGGATGTTTTCCTTTGAAAGGGTGCAAACTTTGAGATTGATGGTTATGCATTGAGAGGCTGGGGCAGGGTCCTCGGAGTCCTGTCCACTGACAGACTTTCAGGTTAGGTTTCAAATATGAAAGTACAAAGGAGAGAGTAGTTGTCGATTGAGCTCATGTGGCATGGCAACGTGTTACCTGTCAGATCGAGAGCACGGCAACACAGTTGACGAGTGGCATGTTGACATGCTGGTCCGCATAATCCCTCCAGAACACAGAAGACTAGCTGTGGATGTAGAGCTCCACCACTGTGCAAGAGAGAGCTTCATGTGTTCTTCATACACACATGGGTAAATTCAGAGACATCTCGGCTTATAGAATCCATTGTGTGTGTCTCTGACATTGATCACTTGGGGGAATACAGTTTCAAAGTGTCAAGACCACTGCAGTTTTCAGCCAGAGCACTAAAAACAAACTCACACTTCAGAGGCAAACTCTCCAGTTTCCACGTTGCATGCACTTTTGCACACTGTATCCTCTTCGACCTTAATAAGAAAAGGCAAGCCAAGGAAAATATAAAGTGAGGTTTAAGGATTCTTCTGAGAGCATACAACTACCGCAACAAGGACCTTCAAGAAGAAAGGGGATTTGAACGCATACTTAAACCAAGCCATGGTCCTTGATGACAAGTGTAATCCTCACCAGCAAGCCGCTGTGCAGAACCATATCATTGAGGAAAAGCTTTCAAACAAATTTCACAGTACTATGTCCCAAATGACACACTATTCCCATTTAGTACACTACTTTTGACCAAGTCACATAGGGTTCTGCTCAAATGTAGTGCACTACATAGGGAATAGGGCGCCATTTGGGACACCGCCCGTAAAAAGTTTAGGGTTTTTGTTAAATCACTTCAACGGATTTTGACTCAAATGGACAGGCCAACTGAAAGGTTATAACTGCTAAATGCCTTTACTACAACAATGAGATCGTGAATATTCTGAAATATATAGTCAGTTACTGTTTAGTAGTTTCTATATCCCATTTCATGTTCTCATGAACTGCATCAAATGTAAGAGCTCCGTTTCAAGGGAAAACACATAATATAGAGGTTGGCAAAGCACACAGTTCCTATTTTCTCCATTTAGGTTAATGTTGAAAAGCCGGTTCGGTAAAGGCATTCCATGTGTGGCATATTGGAGATAGAAGGTTATAGGTTATAATTCTAGGCATAGAGTTTTCAGCAACCATTCTAAAACAACATTCCATACCAGAGCTACACATCACATTGCATACCAGCATTTCATTCCTCTCCGTAGCCACATACACTGAGTGTACAAATGACAAACTGACCAGATGAATCCAGGTGCAAGCTATGATCCCTGGGGCGGCAGGTAGCCTAGAGGGTAAGCGCGTTGGGCCAGTAACTGAATGGTCTTTGTTTTGAAACCCTGCACCCTTAGGTAAAAAAATCTGCCAATGTTCCCTCGAGCAATTAAACCTAATTGTTCCTGTAAGTCAGAGGGATGCAACTCAATATTAGGAAGGTGTTCCTAATGTTTTGTACACTTAGTGTAGATCACATCGATACTAGAGTACATCAACATACCACCTTAAGCATAGACTCAATCTCCTCTTCTCTCTCACTACAGTCAAGACTTGCCTTTGAAAACAAGTTGTGAGTCTTTAGATTTAAAAAAAGAGAAATCCAAATTAAAATAATTATCTGTGTTGTTCAGGTTTCTATCTCTTTGTTCAGGATCCATTACATTGGCTGCCAAGCTCAAGAAACATCGACAAGTTAAATATTCTCTACACCTGGCAACATGGTCTCATTAGAATACGTAAAAAATTACAGCTTCAGACAGATGTAGAGTTTGCTACAGAAGGAAATAATCCTGCAGAAACAAGAAACCTGAATTATTATGTGGATTATAATTAATGGAAATTACTCAATGTGATTTGGATTTTAGAAAGTCATCAACGTGAACAAATTTGGCCTTTTTTTCACCCAATGTTTTACCTAAATCAAATGGCAGGGGGATTTCACATTGAATTCATTTTAGCTGACAACTCAACCAGTATTATGGCTATGCCCCAGTAGGACGACAATGCCCCCATCCACAGGGCATGAGTGGTCACTGAATGGTTTGATGAGCATGAAAACAATGTAAACCATATGCCATGGCAGTCTCAGTCACCAGATCTCAACCAAACTGAACACTTATGGGAGATTCTGGAGTGGTGTCTGAGACAGTGTTTTCCACCACCATCAACAAAACACCTAATTATGGATTTTTTTATGGAAGGATGGTGCCACATCCCTCCAATAGAGTTTCAGACACTTGTAGAATCTATGCCAAGGTGCATTGAAGCTGTTCTGGCTCGTGGTGTCCCAACGCCCTATTAAAACACTTTATGGTAGTGTTTCCTTTATTTAGTCAGTTACCTGTATGTGACTGACTAGAAATAAAGCAGGATTCAACAGCATTCCAATGGCTCGCAAATACATACTGACACATCCAATTTGCCTACAAACAAACAAAGACACCCAACGTTTGAAATTTAATTTCCTTGATACAACCCAGTCATACTTGGCACCGACAGAGAAATCAATTTACCTTTCATAATTAAAGAGAGGACATTTCCATTTTCAGAAAAAAAGTTTCAAAAAAGAATAACTCTCAAAAGCAATTAGACTAAAAAGTATACTAATTTAGGAAAAGGCCCGGTAATACCTGTAAGCCTGTTATGTGTGCGAGCCCGGTCTGTCTGCCTGCCGTTTTTTTAAGCTTCACATGGCACTTGGCTGTGATGACAGCTTTTAAATACACTGTCTGTTGGCTGTAGGTGTGCCAGTGGTATTATGACTTATCCTCTTCTCTCGGCTGCATTCCAATTTGTACTCTATTCTGTATATAGTGCGACACCTTTGATCAGGGGGCCATTTGGGACACAGGTAATGGAAATGAGATTCTCTGATTCTGAGAATCCAAGGGCAGCTTCACCAACACAGGCATCTTAATTTATGCACATATTTACCTCACAAAGGACCTCAAAATCTATCAAGCTAAACCACACGACCAGAGAGTACAGGAGAAACAAGAGTTGGAGTAATGGGACATTCTCAGAAGCTTTACAAAGTACATTATTACAATGACCATTTTAACTGCTAAAGTAGCTGAATTGATAATAAACATTTTGTACTAGTGGCACCTATTTAGATAAAACCAGATGTAAAAGCTGGATCTCTACAGTCACCACCTTGCTGTATTGTAGCAGCAATTATATCTGGATCTACAAGGACCTTAACCTTTTACACTCGTGGGAATTGGCCTATACTATATGGATAGGGCTTTATTGAAATGATTCTTGCAGAAGATATATGAAAAGCATAGTAACCATGGCAGCAATTGAAAGGGAACAGTTTGGAGATAATGGGGAAAATATTAGACAAATGTTGAGTACATAACAGTTAATGTAAACTGTCATGGTCAAAACATAAAGAATCAATGGTTGTAAAGATGGGGAGAGATCTGGCCGTTATAAAAATAGTTTTTTCTTGACAACAAACTCCACAAAGAAAGTCCTGCTGGTTATAGTTTTATCTTATCATAATTATTGCCCAGTCATATGGTCAAGTGCTGAAAAGAAGGACCTAGTTAAGCTGCAGCTGGCCCAGAACTGAGTGGCACATCTTGCTCTTCACTGTAATCAGGGGGGTAATATCAGTACTATACATTTCAGTCTCTCTTGGCTAAGAGTTGAGGAAAGACTGACTTCATCACTTCTTGTTTTTATAAGAAAAAATGATTTGTTGAAAATCCCAAATTGTTTGCATAGTCAACTTACACACAGCACTGACACACACACTTACCCCACCAGACATGCCACTAGGTGTCTTTTAACAGTCCCAGAAAAAAATTCAAGAAAACATACTCGCAAATGAACAGAAAACCTGCTTTTAAAAAACAAACACCTCCCGGCACAACGCCTCTCCCTGTGTGACCTACTTGTTGTGTGTATGTACTGACATGTATGTGTAACTGATGAATGCACACACACACACACACACACACACACACACACACACACACACACACACACACACACACACACACACACACACACACACACACACACACACACACACACACACACACACACTACTTCAATGTTTTAAATATGTAAATTGTCAAGTATTTTGTCTGTAATGTGTTTTTTGGTATGTGTTGGACCCCAGTAAGACTAGCTGTCACCATTGGCGTCGGCTAATGGGCAGCTTAATCAAATCAAAAGACTGAATCCAAACATTACACTGTTGATTTTATGTGCATTTTGCATTTGCTATACTTGTTGTACCACATTTGTTGATAACAAAATCTGTGGGGAAGGTGCCACATAAGACGAAACAATTACAAGGGTTTGAGTGAGAGGACTAACTGGTGTCTCCAAGTGGACACACCTCTCCAAAGTGTGCACAGTTCCTAAGCAATTTCAATTAATTTTTATGACTCAAAGAACAGTCTTCAACTACAAGTTGTTGTTTTTTTAGCTCTCATAACTGTGCCGTTGAGGAACTAGAGCAAGCACACTTGTAGTTGATTTATTTTGAACACAACACTGCATCCCCGACGTCACACAATTACTGTTGCTTTTTACGCAATCTAAAAATTGTTAATTATAAATCGCAATCTGGGTCAGGTGGGCATGATTTGAAAGCTTGTTGTATTGCCAACATGACTAGCGAGGTTATAAAATACAATCTTACAGTGCTAGCCGTTTACAAGGCAATTCAGAGAAACAGATCGTAATTTCGGTGTGCACAAAAAGGAGTCATGAGTGCATTCAGGTGTGTGTGCCCCGGCAGGTTTTCTTCACAATAAACATACAGTTGAATTCAGAAGTTTACATACACTTAGGTTGGAGTCATTAAAACTCGTTTTTCAACCACTCCACAAATTTCTTGTTAACAAACTATAGTTTTGGCAAGCCGGTTAGGACATCTACAAATTTTTCCAACAATTGTTTATGGCTTGCAAGCCGAAGAACACCATCCCAACTGTGAAGCACGGGGATGGCAGCATCATGTTGTGGGGGTGCTTTGCTGCAGTAGTGACTGATGTCCTTCACAAATAGATGGCATCATGAGGCAGGACAATTATGTGGAAATAACATCTCAAGACATCAGACAGGAAGTTAAAGATTGGGTCTTCCAAATGGACAATGACCCCAATCGTACTTCCAAAGTTGTGGCAAAATGACTTAAGGACAACAAAGTCAAGGTATTGGAGTCGCCATCACAAAGCCCTGACCTCAATCCTATAGAAAATTTGTGAGCAGAACTGAAAAAGCGTGTGCAAGCAAGGAGGCCTACAAACCTGACTGAGTTACACCAGCTCTGTCAGGAGGAATGGGCTAAAATTCACCCAACTTATTGTGGGAAGCTTGTGGAAGGCTACCCGAAATGTTTGACCCAAGTTCAACAATTTAAAGGCAATGCTACCAAATACTAATTGAGTGTATGTAAACTTCTGACCCACTGGGAATGTGATGAAAGAAATTAAAGCTGAAATAAATCATTCTCTCTACTATTATTCTGACATTTCACATTCTTAAAATGAAGTGGTGGTCCTAACTCACCTAAAACAGGGAATTATTTACTGTGATTAAATGTCAGGAAATGTGAAAAACCGAGTTTAAATGTATTTGCCTAAAGTGTATGTAAACTTCCGACTTCCACTGTACATAGGCCTATTCTGTTCAGAACAACCCAGGGTATGATTCTATGTCATTGTGTAACTGTAAATTAAACATAGTGATCATAAACATTGACACTGTATACAACATGAGTTTTATGATTTGGAAATGTGAAGTTCACATTTGGACTCACGGGTGTTTGGCTTGCTGTATGACATCACAGTGGTAATTATTATAATCCTCAACGTCTCAGATTTCAAAATACATAGTCATCTTAATTTACTCAGACAACAAAAAATGTGCAAATTTTGCCCAATTAGCAGGAGGGATGGGAGCCACTTCTTGTTGCACGCGGTGCTCAAGTTCAGAATGGCTGTCAGTCAAAACCTATACAGAGGTGTGAAGCGCAGAGCCAGAGCTCTGACATCATGTATAGCATGTTACTGTACAGCACGACGTTCCAATTTACGAGCTTATTAGTGCCCAAATTTGCCATTTTCAATCCCTATACAGGTACGAGTGTAAAGGGCTACCAAAATCTAAGTAGAAAACCAACACCAGGAGAGAAGGAGAAAGGAGAAAAGGAGAAGTAAGAGGGGATAAATCGTAAATTCTCAGAAGTTTTAGAAGCTGGTGAAAGTTCATTAATAGGGCTTAAATGTTGTGCAAACGTGTTGTACTAGTGTCATCAGATTAGATAAAACAAGATGTATAAGGGCTGGATCTTTCCAGCCTCATAACCCTGTACTGTAGCAGTGATCCTACGCCTGTTTCACATCCTATAGGAGACAGAGGACATACTGCATGGTGAAGGCCCGGAATTAGACTCAGTATGTTGTTAGTTTTCTGCTACATCAACACTTCTATCCATCTCTCCCCCCGTGGCTCGCCTTCTGCCACTTCCAGGCTGGAACGGTGTGTATCCCAGATAAAACCCTATGCCCTATACATTCCCTATGTGATCTAGTCAGAATTAGTGGATTTAGGGAATCTGGTATCATTTAGGACTGGGCGATATATTGAATTATAACATTTATGTTTTTGCATGATATTCCAAATGCCTGTATCGCAGAATTTCGTTGTTATTTATGTCCGCTTGTTCTCATGTTGTCTTTTTGGTCTCGTCTCGTTCGCTCCTTCTGTACTGAGCACCTTCCCATTTACACCAGCTATCTGCATATAATGATGCGATGCTCATGTCTCCACCCTAAAAATGGGGGTCGTTGTCCCAAAGGCAGAAAGGCAGGCAACAAGCTTAGGTCGAAAAGAAGTGCAGAGATACGCACGGGGCTTATTTTGGACAGATTTTGGCGGGAGTGAAACCTTTCGCTTCATGTCTTTCACCCAAGCATCTCCCCTACCACTCACGACAACAAAGATGAGAGATCACTTCTTCCTGACGGTTTCAACTCGCTATTTGCATGAGGTTTGCTCCAACAAAATCGGTCATATGGACAAAACAGATGGAGACATTATTTTACTGTAACAGATGAAAATATAACCTTTCGAACCATACCCTGTTTATGTTTCAACTCCTCAAATTTCGAGCAGAGCAGACACTACTAAATCGGATGTACCAATGAACATTCATTCTGGAAAATGAATGCTCATTTTTTTGTGCGCGCATTACGGTACCACGTATCGCTAGCAGCATTTAATTCAAATAAAGATTGTTATACTAGCTGTTTAGTCTGTGTTTTAGAAATGTGCAATGAGTATAAAACAATTGTATAAGGAATTGGCAACTGGTTCTCATTGTGAGAAATAAGGTAGGCCACTTGATTTCAACATCTGAACAAATTGGTCAAACAGTTCAAACAGTTGAAGACACGTGTTCATAACAATTCAACTGTTTTGCCATGTTATCCGATTTCAGAGTTTGTGGAATAATACCTAAATCATATTTGGCTAAAAATGAAATATAAACTGGCTACTAACTAGCACGTGGGCTTGTGTTTGAGAGATTGTTTATGAGACCGGTGTTAATTTACTGTAACGCCTGCTACATTATTAGTGAATGTGTATTTTGCATGGTTCTGGTTCAATTTGTAACAAAAAGGACATGTTTATAGACAGACCTGAAAGCCAGATCAGTGATTATTGCAACAACAACAAAAAATCAGGTACAACTATTTTGATAAAATAATTAAATGATCAGTGGGGGCTTATGGTTGTGGATGGCATATATTCAGGCTATGTACACTTTCACAATTGATTACTGTTTTAAATGCAGTGCATTTTAACTTTAATTGTACAACAAAGTTTATTTCCATAAAAAATGAATCGCCCATAAGTTTGAAAAAAAATGTAGATATCAGTTTTAGGCCATATCGCCCAGCCCTAGTGCTATTTCGAACTCAGTGCTGGTGGCATCTGCAGTTGGCACGCAATATGCTGCCAAAGGACAGTGTCCTGAGAGCTGTTACAGTACATTTCAGTGACGACTAGTGTCCAGCTAGCCATGCGTATAGCCCACAGTACATGTCAAACCCGGATGATTTCAGAAACATGCTGTACATCCATAGAGCTTTAAAATGACATATCCTGAATAGATTTTCTATATCTGCATTAAAGGTATCAAGATGCCACGGTGTTGGTCTTACAAACATGTAATGTTATGTGTACCCTTATCACGTTAAAAACACAATTGAAACCCCTTCGAAAATTGTGCTATTACAACCAGACTTGAGCATTGAAAATTGTGCTATTACAACCAGACTTGAGCATTGAAAATTGTGCTATTACAACCAGACTTGAGCATTGAAAATTGTGCTATTACAACCAAATTTGAGCATTGAAAATTGTGCTATTAAAACAGGACTTGAGCATTGAAAATTGTGCTATAATAAGCTATTACAACCAGACTTGAGCATTGAAAATTGTGCTATTACAACCAGACTTGATCATTGAAAATTGTGCTATTACAACCAGACTTGAGCATTGAAAATTGTGCTATTACAACCAGACTTGAGCATTGAAAATTGTATCCCATCCCTGGTACAGCTCATCAAACTTCCGAAGACCAATTTCATTAAATTTGTACAGGCAAGAGGGATTCCAATCTTGCAGGACAAATAAAATGTAGAACAGAATGTGTGCAAGAAATGTCAGAAATGCTAATTTGACCTATTCAATATCCAGGGAAAGATCAAGACAAGATGGGCGGCAAATCATCCAACCTCTATGAATGGCCACACAACCTGAACCACCGTTACCAAATAAGACCAAGTAAATAGCACTTACCTTAGTGAAGTGTAGTAGATCTTTGCACTGTTGCCCTCAGGTCCGAGTGATTAAAAGCAAGTAAAAAAAGGTGTACTCTCGTTGTGTGTTTTAGGATCTAAATCATGTTTAATCATGTACCTAAATGTAAAATGGCAGTGACAAATATTTATGTACTGCAGGTAATGGATGGATCCGAATCACCGATATCAGAAAATGGTTGCATTTCTCATACAGTGCAGGAGGGAAATGGTTCCTCATACATTTTATGAATTTATACTATATTTACTTGTGTCTGCGGATATTGTGTAGACTTACCTGTACAAACAAATTTCAAAGACTTTCACTGTATCATGCTAATTTATTTTCACAAACACATCCCTTACCTGACTTACTTAGACAGAAATGCTACAGTATTACAGGTGATAATATGAGAATAATTAATTGAGAATGCAAATGGAACACTGGAATGGAATTTCACAGTCTCACAATTCCTACAGTGTCAAAAGTCATGCCTTCAAACAATGTCATTTTGTTAAACTAATTTCACCCTTAAATAGAGATCCAGTATCACTACAGATACTCGTAACTCATAAATGATCCCGTTTTCCCCCACATGTCCTCACACACAACCTACATGCTGCTGGGACATCGACATTGTCTTTCATTGATGACTGAAGCCCCCAGGCATGTCACATAACATAATACGTATGGATGAAACAAACAAATCAAGTGGACTTTTCCTTTAGATCTGCTTGTCTTGGTGTGATCTGTTAAGGAATCTAATTAACAAAGCAAAGCTGTTTACCTGGAATGCTCAGTAGGGACCTTCGAAGCCAACCTTCTCCTTCCCTTCGCCCTGGGTAGGAGAGGCAAACGGGCAAAGATCAGAGGTCCACTTACCCTCTGTGGAGAGCGGCACAGCAGCACAGCCAGCCAGGATAAGATGCTGCCCAGCCCATGGGGTGCTCAGCCCATTGCCCGCTGTCCATGACACTCTGGTTGGTCAGACACTGGGGCCAGATATAGCCTTCCCCCCACCACACCACACTACCCACCAATACGTTGAACAAGATAAATCATTACCGGTGGGAAGGGCTGCACTGGCATCAGGTACCAGCAGTGTAGAGTGGACATCACATGTCCCCCTTTATGAATGTCATTATGGTTTTCATGCATCAAGCAGAAATGAAACAATCCACTCCTCATAGAAAGGTGTGAGCTGACCACAAAGTAAGAGCAGCAACCTACCTTGGGTACCGTGACACACATACATTTTATATAGTAGCAACATAAAACAATGAAATAATGCCAATGGACTTTATATACTTAATGAAATCAGCATATAAGGCCACAACAGACAGCAGACTTGACACATCATATGAGTACATTGAGTTTGAGTAAAAAAAACAGAGAGGTGAGTACCTTTACTTTTACCTATGATATTTGATGGAATGTTCCATGGTAGAAAGTAGTTTCCAGACAAAAGAGGATAAGAAGAGGGAGAGAGAAAGGAAAGACAGACACCCATAAGTGTCATGGTCATATGGACAGGCAGGGAAGAACACAGAGTGGGTGCATCTCAAATGGAACCCTATTTCATATAGGACCCTGGTCAAAAGTATAGGACTATATAGGGAATAGGATGCCATTTCAGACGCACCCAGAGAAACCACAGAGAGAGGCACGATGGGGTAAATATAATATCTGAGATGAGGTGAGAGATTGATGGACTGCTGGTGTGGGTATGAGGTTAAGGAGGGGTTGAGGGGGTAAAGCACATGTGAGCAATAATGTATTTCCTGCCTTATGGTGCATGCTGGGACATGAGCATCATCCAGACTGGCATGGAGAAGATGTGTCCTAAATGGCACCCTATTCCTTATGTAGTCCACAACTTTTGACCAGGGGGCCCTGGTTAAAAGTAGTGCACTGAATAGGGAATAGGGTGCCATTTGGGATGCTGGCAGAGATTGCCTTGAAAATGGAGAGAAGTTGTCAATCATCTAGCTTGCTCACTGTGGCTCACTGACTGGCAGCTAAAGCATTCAAGCAGCAAGGGTAATATAGAGGGGTGTCTGATGTAGCATTTCAGCTACCTAGAGTAGAGTTTTCCAAACTTGGTCCTGGGGCTCCCCTGGGTGCACGTTTAGTTTTTTCCCTAGCACTACAAAGCTGATTCAAATAACCTACTCATCGTCAAGCTTTGATTATTTGAGTCAGCTGTGTAGTGCTAGAGCAAAAACCAAAACGTGCACTCAGGGAAGGCCCCAGGACCGAGTTTGGAAAACCCTGACTTAATTGTACATCACAATTCTGCATTATCTTCAGCATGTTATGTTTGATTTTGATGATATGATGTAATTGCCAGCAGGATGAGAATGAAGAAGGGTTTGAAACATACTCGCAAGAAAAGTAGGCCAGAAATTAAAGCAATTTGGTCGAGAAAAAATAAAGAAAACAGATGTGCTGATTTGAGGCGATGAGTCGAGGGAAGTGGGATGAAGACAAAAACGTGTGAAAAGTAATACAAAAAAACAGCAAAGAAAAAAAAAGAACAGCCAGGATGAACAAACCAAACCAAGTCATTCACTGTTGCAAAGCAGCTGAAATGGATGACAGACCAGATCTGAAAAGCAGTTTTAATAGCCCTGAGTACCCCCAGCCAGCAGCAAGAGAACAAGAAGCAGCGAAAGAAGTCTTTGTATCGACCACAAAGGGAGAGGGGGCGGAGGGGGGATAATGGAGGCAAGAGTGGAAAAGGAACCGGACCCATACCTTGGTCGCCCATCATCAAGTGCGCCAGACCTTAAAGGGAAACAAGAGCACAGTCAGCAAAGAGACAGGGGATCACGGGTGAGGCTAAGGTTGCTTTCCAAATGACATCCTATTCTCTTTATAGTGCACTACTTTTGACCAGAGCCAGTGCACTTTAAAGGGAATAGGGTTCACTTGGGACGCTACCTAGGTCAAACTGACACACAGGCATCTGTGTCTGGTAGATGCCTGTGGTATTTTGGGAGGTGTTGGGGAGTTGGGGTAAGGGAGAAGGGGGACGGAGAGAGAGGAAGGGGTATAGTCAGACGAGGTTGGGTTATAGTGATGAGCATGTTTTCAACCAAGAGAGAGGTTGCAATGCATCATCAGTCAGACTTACTAGAGTTAAATTAACAGTAATGATTGGAAGTTAGTCGAGGTTCCATTCGTCCAAGAGGGGGATCCTTTGAGAATGCTCAACCCAGTCCACCTACTATACCTACCAACCCCCAAAACAATGGCCTGACTCCACGATTTAACAACGTTTTGAGATTTTGAGATCTCAGTCATTGGATCGACAATTCTCTCCATTCAGTTTCAAAGATCCAAACTGAGTATTTTCATGATAATGTTGTCAGAAAACATACACATTTGATTGGGCAGGGTCTGGTCATTTTCCCCTGCTTCATGTAAATATTTAAGACACTATTGGAAATAAATACATTATCTGGCCTTAAATTCAGAGTTTGTTCTGTAAAGTTCTATTCAGTTGTTTACTCTGAAACTATTTCCTCCTTGTAAATGGGAACAGACTATTGCATACTTCCCGGAGCACAATAACCTGCAGAATAATTTTTTCAAACCAGTGGGAGAGCCAAGGCACAGTTTGATAGTATAGTAGTAGCTTAAATACTTACCCACTTCTTAACATACATAGCTCAACTTTTGCCAGAACTTTCACTGATATTCATTGATATGTATCTATGAGAGATTTCAAGAATAATAGCAACTGCAATGCAGCAGAAATTTAAGAGAATTTTCCACAATTTCTCATCAGGATGGTGATAATCAGTGTTAATAACAGATAACCTTTCCAGTCCATAATTACACTATCCCAAACCACACATGTCTCCTGAACCAATTGCCTAGCACATGCTGCAAAAACATCTACCCAGAACCGCAAATGCGAAAAGATATAGAGCCAACTTACCATTTCAGTAGCACATTTTAACAACTTTTCCCCATAACAAACATGAGGAGTAATCTAAGCCATGAAAACCACAGCATGGTTTTAGTGAGTTAAATCATGGTGCAAAGATGATAAAACCATGATAAAGAAAAGAGAAAGTAGAATACCTACCTTCAACATGGTTGTCTTCTGCAAGCGGACGGACGGACGGGCGGAAGGAGAGAGAGGAAAAGGAAGACATTCGTTAAGCAGCATGCAGACTGGTACAGGGCCGTTGCATGTCGTAACCATGCAAGGCATCACACATCACATGCAAAGTGCCCCACGTTGTACTGTATTGACAACCCCAGCAGAGGAAAGGTCTTGGTGCTGCAGAGGCCTACTATCTCTTAGCTGTTCAACACAACTGGCTGTGTTTCAATGCTGCAGAGGACTTCTAATCCGTCAAATGTCTGTTAAACTATTTTCTGTATAACTATCTGTTTTTGGGTTTTAGAAAAGCTCTATAAAAATCCCATGTGTTATTATTAACATGACATTAAATTATACTTTCAGTCTTTGATCATATGGGATACAGGACCTGGGATACAGGACACAGCTTTATTTGTAAGAACTATAAGCTTGTTAAGATATTGAGTGGATTGCTATGCCCCTCTGGATAGCATTGTTTGCTTTGCTGTTAATGTTAGCTTGTCTGCTAGCTTGTTGTTAGCTTGTCTGCTAGTTTGTTGTTAGCTTGTCTGAGAGCTTGGCTGCTAGCTTGTTTTCTAGCTTGTTGTTAGCTTGTCTGCTAGTTTGTTGTTAGCTTGTCTCTTAGCTTATTAGCTTGGCTGCTAGCTTGTCATTAGCTTGTCACTTAGCTTGTTGAGCTTGTCTATCAGCTTGTCTGCCATGTGCCCACTCGGCATGTACTCTTTCAATCCCATTTACTAGACTGTCTACTGCAACAAAAGAATGGTTTTAGGAGTACATTCAACTGAGAGAAAACAAAGTGAGTTAGCAAATGTATTGGCGAAAGCTAGAAAAGGGTATAAAATAAGGTGTAAAGTGGTGTAGACCAAGTAAAAGAGGTGGTGAATAGGGCACATGCAGTGTTCAGTAACAGTGAAAGGGGGAGATTAAAAAAATAATAATAATGTTTAATTAAATCTCACTTTATTTAACAAGGCAAGTCAGTTAAGAACAAATTATTATTTACAATGACAGTCTACCACGGCCAAACCCGGATGACGCTGGGCCAATTGTGCACCGCCCTACCCTATGGGAGTCCCA
The DNA here is from genome assembly GCF_023373465.1 of Oncorhynchus keta. NCBI lineage: Eukaryota > Metazoa > Chordata > Actinopteri > Salmoniformes > Salmonidae > Oncorhynchus > Oncorhynchus keta. The sequence continues at coordinate 20,163,022 of NC_068444.1, read as the reverse complement.
ATCACAGCCGGATGTGATACAGCCTTGAATCAAACCAGGGACTGTAGTGACGCCTCTTGCACTGAGATGCAGTGCCTTAGACTGCTGTGCCACTCGGGAGCAGTGTCTCTCAGCTGATGTATATTTATGTTTGCATGTATGTACACTACTGGTCAAAACTTTTAGAACACCTACTCATTTCAAGGGTTTTTCTTTAATTGTACTATTTTCTACATTGTAGAATAATATTGATGACATCAAAAAAAAATGAAATAACACATAGAATCATGTAGTAACCAAAAAGGTGTTAAACAAATCAAAATATATTTTATATTTGAGATTTTTCAAATAGCCATCCTTTGCCTTGATGACAGCTTTGCACACTCTTGGCATTCTCTCAACAAGCTTCACCTGGAATGCTTTTCCAACAGTCTCGAAGGAGTTCCCACATATGCTGAGCACTTGTTGGCTGCTATTCCTTCACTCTGCGGTCCGACTCTTCCCAAAACATCTAAATTTGGTTGGGTCGGGGGATTGTGGAGGCTAGGTCATTTGATGCAGCACTCCATCACTCTCCTTCTTGGTAAAATAGCCCTTACAAAGCCTGGAGGTGTGCTGGGTCATTGTCCTTTTGGAAAACAGATGATAGTCCACGAAGCCCAAACCAGATGGGATGGCGTATCGCTGCAGAATGCTGTGGTAGCCATGCTGGTTAAGTGTGCCTTGAATTCTAAATAAGTCACAGATTGTCACCAGCAAAGCACCTCCACACCATAACAACACCTCCTCCATGCTTTACGGTGGGAAATACACATGCGGAGATCATCAGTTCACCCACACCACGTCTCACAACGGCACGGTGGTTGGAACCAAAAATTTCCACCAGTATAATATCCATTACTCATGTTTCTTGGCCCAAGCAAGTCCTTTCTTCTTATTGGTGTCATTCAGTAGTGGTTTCTTTGCAGCAATTTGACCATGAAGGCCTGATTCACACAGTCTCCTCTGAACAGTTGATGTTGAGATGTGTCTGCTACTTGAGCTCTGTGAAGCATTTACATGGGCTGCAATTTCTGAGGCTGCTAACTCTAATGAACTTATCCTCTGCAGCAGAGGTAACTCTGGGTCTTCCATTCCTGTGGTGGTCCTCATGAGATCCAGTTTAATCATAGCGCTTGATGGTTTTTGCGACTGCACTTGAAGACATTTTTTCATATTGACTGACCTTCATGTCTTAAAGTTATGATGGACTGTTGTTTATCTTAGCTTATATTAGCTGTTGTTGCCATACTATGGACTTGGTCTTTTACCAACATAACTTGTCACAACATAACTAATTGGCTCAAATGCATTAAGAAGGAAAGAACATCCACAAATTAACTTTTAAGAAGGCACTACTGTTAATTGAAATGCATTCCAGGTGACTACCTCATGAAGCTGGTTGAGAGAATGCCAAGAGTATGCAAAGCTGTCATTAAGGCAAAGGGTGGCTTTTTGAAGAATCTCAAATATAAAATATATTTTGATTTGTTTAACACTTTTCTGGTAACTACATGATTCCATATATATATATATATATATATAGTAAAATCAATATTTCATTATTAACATTTTCAATATTTATTTTAAGTTTGAACTGAAATATGGCAATAATACTTTTTTTCCCCACGTGAATGAGGACTGCTGAAAGAGAGAGAGAGAGTGACGGGGAAATCATGCCTATTTCTGGACTTTCACAAAAGGGCAGAGAGAGGGTTGAGTCCATATCTGGGCCCATATCAACAAAGTATCTCAGCGCAAGAGTGCAGATCTAGGATCAGTTTAAGCATTTAGATCATAATGACTAAGATTCTATGGACATATCTCAGATCAGCACTCATAAATAATTAGTAGTGAGCAGAGATTAAGTGCTAAAAGGGGACATCACCTCACAGTCAAAGTGAAATTCGTGACATGGTGATAAGGAATTTAAAGTAAAAAGAATGTGAGGTCTATCAACACTATCAGAGACTGATAAAGTTGTCATGTCTGTTGCCAAAATGATGGCAAACTAGGTGCCCAGCATGTCATGCCATTACCTCTAGTGGGGAACATTACATTTGGAGGAAGTATGTGTTACAATAAAGCATGCAATAATCATTGAAAGGTTGAGAGGATGTAAAGGCCTCCTAAAACAGAACAACACATTGGTCAGTCAACATTTCTCATCAACATTTAGTTATATAAGTATTATAAGTGTTCAATTAGTAAATCAGTGAAACTGCTGGCTGTTACAGATAACAGACGTATAATTCAATTCAGAAGGTCGACTGTAGACATATTGATACATGAACTTTACAGAAGTGAACACTGGTTGGTTTTTACACTAGTTAAAACCATTTGCATTACATCTGTAATATGTTTTAATCTGATTTATCAATTTAAAGGAGAAATCGTGAGTCATGAGAATGCAAACTTTTAAGATTAGATAAATAATGACATTCAATTTGATTATAAAGCTTTACATGTATATAAGTGAATATAAGCTATGTGATAACTATAGAATGAGTAATTTCTTTGTCTGAAAGTACCATGTCATCATGTTGGTATACCTACACATTGGACGTTGGGCCACACAGCATAGCTCCTAGCTCCCATCAAATGAAACAAGTATCCTACCTCTCCTCAATGGTTTCAGGCCCCGATTCAAGCGATTTATTGACCAAGAAACTTACCAGCATATCAGCTCCCCTTCCAAATCAGACACCATGCACCACAACCAACCAACCAACCAATAAAAGTGTGAGAGCAGCAGCATTTTGTGAACAAAATAGGATGCAAGTACTGTAATAATGAGGACTTTGTTATGGTAATAAAAGGAAATGTTTGTAATTTCTTCAACTGTAAGCTACATATACAGTACATCTCTGTCGGCATATAAGGAAATATTGGGCACTTTGATCATAGCCGTGGGAAGTAGGGGGGCTGATGGTGCTGCAGAACCCCCTGAAAAATCAGAATAAAATATATATATATATAAATTGAAAAAATATATATTTCACTAAAGTAGTGCACTCGGCCTTTACTCGTTTGTATTAGCGGACCACCTATCAGCAAAATAAATCACAGCACCCCCACACCCAAACTACTTGCTGCGGCTATGACTTTGTTCACAAAAGGATAGCTTGATGATGAGAAGCACGCTTCCTATTCAAAAAGCATTCTGGGGTGGCAACAAGCTTTGAGCTGGTATGGTGAAGTGACAACAGTAGCGATGAGGAGAAAAGTAAGAAAGCAGGGGCTGTTTGCTGATATATCTATACCTTAAAGAACAGCTCTTAATTATCATCCCACAAGAACACATAAACACTTCAAACATTCCACCGGGGTCAGAGTGTTCTCTGGATTGTGACTGTATTTTGACAAGGATCATTTTGATATTTTTAACTATGAATGTGTCATTTTAATAAAAATGGGTTTTTGATGCACAATCTGTCCAATGATTTTATCACCATTTTATTACTCTGTTTCTAGTGTTTCTCTTCCTCTTATATTAGTAATTTCAAAACAAAATGGCTTTTCAAAATAAGAATATCACATCCAATGAAATCTGCTTTACAGTAATTTAAGCTTGAAAAAATGTATGTTGTTTCTTTGATCCAACCGTGTAGTTCTATACACTCTGATAAAAATCTATACATCCATCAAACAAATAGAAAAGCAGGGTCAACGATAGGGGAAACATCTCCATGGCAACCTATGACAACATCTAAGACCATCCAACAAGTAAAAGCCAAGACAGATAACCTTCATTCAGATTTCTACACAGAATGACTTCACTAAAGCCAAGAGTAGTTCAAATTATGTTTCTACACTACCCAGCTACGTACGTTCAAACCATGTTGAACTGAAATTGAACTTAAAATGCTCAATTCATACATGTAGTTTTATTTCCAGACCTAAACTGTTGCACATGCATTGCCTTTATTTCCTATGTTCACACACACACACACAAGTAATATAATAATGACTTTTGGGGATTACGTAGATTACATTTAGTTACATTTAACTGGTTTTAACACACAAACACACACACACACACACACACAAACACACCACTTTCTCCCTTCCCAAATCTCCCCAGCTGGTTGATAATCCTGGCAGAGGAATAAACCTGCCTAATCCCCTTGACGAAGCAGCGATCCCACTGCCATTGTGCTGCTAATACCACACAACAATACAATGCACTTCACTCCACTTAGCTCCACTCCCATGCAGAAAACACTATATACATATTGGTATATGACATAGTGCCATGTAGAGCCCATGATTATAGTCAAAACACCAGCTTGTACACAGCTAGTACACATACAGTACACATAGCCGAAAACCGAGCATAACATTGCCTCTCTAGTAATAGGCATACTACTAAATTCATCTGCATACAACATCTGTATCCAATATTACTCGTATTTAGCCTGTACACATACAGTACATTTCCACAAACAGCCTGCATTCAAGACCATCTGTATATGTCATTGGATTTAGGTTAAAAGAGTGTGTGTGTGTATGTGTGTATGTTTGTGTGTGTGTGTGTGTGTGTGTGTGTGTGTGTGTGTGTGTGTGTGTGTGTGTGTGTGTGTGTGTGTGTGTGTGTGTGTGTGTGTGTGTGTGTGTGTGTGTGTGTGTGTGTGTGTGTGTGTGTGTGTGTGTGTGTGTGTGTGTGCGTGCGTGTGTGTGTGTGTGTGCGTTGGAGGGTATGACATTTGTTTTCACATTCTAAAACATGTGTGCCACTCATTGTACTGCAGACTGAGTTACTATGAAGATATCCCTCTAGTGGTGTGGGGGCTGTGCTTTGGCAAAGTGGGTGGGGTTATATCCTTCCTGTTTGGCCCTGTCCGGGGGTGTCCTCGGATGGGGCCACAGTGTCTCCTGACCCCTCCTGTCTCAGCCTCCAGTATTTATGCTGCAGTAGTTTGTGTCGGGGGGCTAGGGTCAGTTTGTTATATCTGGAGTACTTCTCCTGTCCTATTCGGTGTCCTGTGTGAATCTAAGTGTGCGTTCTCTAATTCTCTCCCCTCTTTCTTTCTCTCTCTCGGAGGACCTGAGCCCTAGGACCATGCCCCAGGACTACCTGACATGATGACTCCTTGCTGTCCCCAGTCCACCTGGCCATGCTGCTGCTCCAGTTTCAACTGGCCTGGGCCCTAGGACCATGTCCCAGGACTACCTGACATGATGACTCCTTGCTGTCCCCAGTCCACCTGGCCATGCTGCTGCTCCAGTTTCAACTGTTCTGCCTTACTATTATTCAACCATGCTGGTCATTTATGAACATTTGAACATCTTGGCCACGTTCTGTTATAATCTCCACCCGGCACAGCCAGAAGAGGACTGGCCACCCCACATATGCTCTCTCTAATTCTCTCTTTCTTTCTCTCTCTCGGAGGACCTGAGCCCTAGGACCGTGCCCCAGGACTACCTGACATGATGGCTCCTTGCTGTCCCCAGTCCACCTGACTGTGCTGCTGCTCCAGTTTAAACTGTTCTGCCTTATTATTATTCGACCATGCTGGTCATTTATGAACATTTGAACATCTTGGTCATGTTCTGTTATAATCTCTACCCGGCACAGCCAGAAGAGGACTGGCCACCCCACATAGCCCGGTTCCTCTCTAGGTTTCTTCCTAGGTTTTGGCCTTTCTAGGGAGTTTTTCCTAGCCACCGTGCTTTTACACCTGCATTGTTTGCTGTTTGGGGTTTTAGGCTGGGTTTCTGTACAGCACTTTGAGATATCAGCTGATGTACGAAGGGCTATATAAATACATTTGATTTGATTTGATTTGATTTATGAAGGGCTGACTTACTATGAAGGGCTGAGTTACTATGAAGGACTGAGTTACTATGAAGTGCTGACTTACTATGAAGGGCTGACTTACTATGAAGGGCTGAGTTACTATGAAGGGCTGACTTACTATGAAGTGCTGACTTACTATGAAGGGCTGACTTACTATGAAGGACTGACTTACTATGAATGGCTGACTTACTATGAAGGGCTGACTTACTATGAAGGGCTGAGTTACTATGAAGGGCTGACTTACTATGAAGGGCTGACTTACTATGAAGGGCTGACTTACTATGAAGGACTGACTTACTATGAATGGCTGACTTACTATGAATGGCTGACTTACTATGAAGGACTGAGTTACTATGAAGGACTGACTTACTATGAAGGACTGAATGTTACTATGAATGGCTGACTTGACTTACTATGAAGGACTTACTATGAATGGACTTACTATGAATGGCTGACTTACTATGAAGGGAGTTACTGACTTACTATGAAGGAAGCTGACTTACTATGAAGGGCTGACTTACTATGAGTTACTATGAAGAACTGACTTACTATGAATGGCTGAGTTACTGAAGGGCTGACTTACTATGAAGGGCTGACTTACTATGAATGGTTACTATGAAGAACTTACTATGAATGGCTGAGTTACTATGAAGGGCTGACTTACTATGAAGGACTGAGTTACTATGACTGAAGTGACTTACTATGAAGGGCTACTATGAAGGGCTGAGTTACTGAAGGGCTGACTTACTATGAAGTGCTGACTTACTATGAAGGGCTGACTTACTATGAAGGGCTGACTTACTATTACTATGAATGGCTGAGTTACTATGAAGAACTGACTTACTATGAATGGCTGAGTTACTATGAAGGGCTGACTTACTATGAAGGGCTGACTTACTATGAAGTGACTTACTATGAAGGGCTGACTTACTGAAGAACTGACTTACTATGAAGGGCTGACTTACTATGAAGGGCTGAGTTACTATGAAGGGCTGACTTACTATGAAGGGCTGACTTACTATGCTGAGGAAGCTGAGAATTACTATGAAGAACTGACTTACTATGAATGGCTGAGTTACTGAAGGGCTTACTATGAAGGGCTGACTTACTATGAAGTGCTGACTTACTATGAAGGGCTGACTTACTATGACTATGAAGGGCTGACTTACTATGAAGAACTGACTTACTATGGCTGAGTTACTTACTATGAAGGGCTGACTTACTATGAAGGGCTGAGTTACTATGAAGAACTGACTTACTATGAATGGCTGACTTACTATGAATGGCTGACTTACTATGAAGGACTGAGTTACTATGAAGGGCTGACTTACTATGAAGGGCTGACTTACTATGAAGGGCTGACTTACTATGAAGGGCTGACTTACTATGAAGGGCTGACTTACTATGAAGGGCTGACTTACTATGAAGGGCTGACTTACTATGAAGGGCTGAGTTACTATGAAGAACTGACTTACTATGAATGGCTGAGTTACTATGAAGAACTGACTTACTATGAATGGCTGAGTTACTATGAAGGGCTGACTTACTATGAAGGGCTGACTTACTATGAAGTTGACTTACTGAAGGGCTGACTTACTATGAAGGGCTGAGTTACTTAAGAACTGACTTACTATGAAGGCTGAAGAACTTACTATGAAGGGCTGACTTACTATGAAGGGCTGAGTTACTATGAAGAACTGAACTATGAATGGCTGAGTTACTATGAAGGGCTGACTTACTATGAAGGGCTGACTTACTATGAAGTGCTGACTTACTATGAAGGGCTGACTTACTATGAAGGGCTGAGTTACTATGAAGAACTGACTTACTATGAATGGCTGAGTTACTATGAAGGGCTGACTTACTATGAAGGGCTGACTTACTATGAAGGGCTGACTTACTGTGAAGGGCTGAGTTACTATGAAGAACTGACTGACTGACTTACTATGAAGGGCTGACTTACTATGAAGGGCTGAATGGAATGGCTGACTTACTATGAAGGGCTGACTTACTATGAAGGGCTGACTTACTATGAAGGGCTGACTTACTATGAAGGGCTGAGAAGGGCTTACTATGAAGGGCTGACTTACTATGAAGTGCTGACTTACTATGAAGGGCTGACTTACTATGAAGGGCTGACTTACTATGAAGGACTTTACTATGAACTTACTATGAAGGCTGACTTACTATGAAGGGCTGACTTACTATGAAGGGGCTGAGTTACTATGAAGGGCTGACTTACTATGAAGGGCTGACTTACTATGAAGCTGACTTACTATGAAGGGCTGACTATAAGGGCTGACTTACTATGAAGGGCTGACTTACTATGAAGGGCTGAGTTACTATGAAGGGCTGAGCTACTATGAAGGGCTGAGTTACTATGAAGGGCTGACTTACTATGAAGGGCTGACTTACTATGAAGGGCTGACTTACTATGAAGGGCTGAGTTATTATGAAGGGCTGAGCTACTATGAAGGGCTGAGTTACTATGAAGGGCTGACTTACTATGAAGGGCTGACTTACTATGAAGGGCTGACTTACTATGAAGGGCTGAGTTATTATGAAGGACTGAGCTACTATGAAGGGTTGAGTTACTTATATCATACTGAAGCATCAAACTCTACTTCATTCACCGACTGTCAAATGTTATCGGTTTGAGTAACTATCATCAAAATCCTTAGCTCTGTGAATGTCCCTCTGGATTTCTGTGTAGCCTAATATTTTGGAGAGAATTATGACCAAAGAAAGGGGCTAGGCCTGGCAACTCCTAACTTTGAACACCACTTAGGCAAATTCAGAAGATTGCTTCTCCCTACACTTTATCACATTGGGATAGTCAAGGTTATTTGTACTCAGTGGAGGAAAAGTACACAACTGTCATATTTGAGTAAAAGTAAATATAACTTAATAGAAAATGACTCAGTGAAAGTCACCCAGTAAAATACCACTTGAGTAAAAGTCTAAAAGTATTCGGGATTAAATTAGAGGTGTAAATTAGAGGTTGACCGATTATGATTTTTCAACGCCGATACCGATACCGATTATTGGAGGACCAAAAAAGTCGAAACCAATTAAATCGGACAATTTTTATTTATTCATTTGTAATAATGACAATTACAACAATACTGAATGAACACTTATTTTAACTTAATATAATAAATCAATAAAATCAATTTAGCCTCATGTAAATAATGAAACGTTCAATTTCATTTAAATAATGCAAAAACAAAGTGTTGGAGAAGAAATTAAAAGTGCAATATGTGCTATGTAAGAAAGCTAACGTTTCAGTTCCTTGCTCAGAACATGAGAACACATGAAAGCTGGTGGTTCCTTTTAACATGAGTCTTCAATATTCACAGGTAAGAAGTTTTAGGTTGTAGTTATTAGAGGAATTATAGGACTATTTCCCTCTATACCATTTGTATTTCATTAACCTTTGACTATTGGATGTTCTTATAGGCACTTTAGTATTGCCAGTGTAACAGTATAGGGTACAGTACAGTACAGTACAGTGTAACAGTCCCTCTCCTCGCTCCTCCCTGGGCTCGAACCAGCAACACAACGACAACAGCCACCATCGAAGCAGCGTTTTTCGCATGCAAAGCAAGGGGAACAACTACTAGAAGGCTCAGAGCGAGTGACATTTGAAACTCAATTAGTGCGCGCTAACTAGCTAGCCATTTCAGCACAATGAAGAGCTGCTGGCAAAATGCATGAAAGTGCTGTTTGAATGAACGTTATCGCGCCTGCTTCTGCCTACCACTGCTCAGTCAGATACTTAGATACTTGTATGCTCAGTCAGATTATATGCAACACAGGACACGCTAGATAATATCTAGTAATATCATCAAACATGTGTAGTTAACTAGTGATTATAATTGATTATGATTGATTGTTTTTATAAGGTAAGTTTAATGCTAGCTAGCAACTTACATTGGCTTACTGCATTTGCGAAACAGGCAGTCTCCTTGTGGAGTGCAACGAGAGAGAGGCAGGTCGTTATTGCGTTGGACTAGTTAACTGTAAGGTTGTAAGATTGGATCCCCCGAGCTGACAAGGTGAAAATCTGTCGTTCTGCCCCTGAACGAGGCAGTTAACCCACCGTTCCTAGGCCGTCATTGAAAATAAGAATGTGTTCTTAACTGACTTGCCTAGTTAAATAAAGGTATAAAAAATAAAATATATATATTTTTTAAATCGGTGCCCAAAAATACAGATTTCCGGATTGTTATGAAAACTTGAAATCAGCCCTAATTAATCGGCCATTCCGATTAATCGGTCAACCTCTAGTTTAAATATACTTAAGTATCAAAAGAACGATGTTTAAGTTATTTCAAATTCCTTGTACTAAGCAAACCAGACTGCACCATTTCCTTTTTTTTCTTTTTAACAACTGTCTGTACTGTATGTAGGCGCTGCTCTGTAATGTTTGCCAGTGTTTTGAAATGCTCAAGGTGAGGCTGGCCAGAGCCTGGTAGACCACACCTGTGCAAACTAAGTTATTTTGGCAGGAATACTTGCTTAAACCTATTGTTTTTCTTTTATATTCCTTCAGTGTTGCGTTTGTTTTGTCAGTTTAGTTGCCAACCTACATTTTAGAGCTCCTATCAGTGGTGTGTATTCATGGATGCCAAGGGAAGCCAGGCTTCCCCAAATATTTGAGTAATAAAAAGACAATTGTATCCTTCGTCTCTCTCTGTGTTTACAACATTTTTCGGCAATTTGTAAGTGTCTGAATCTCACTGGAGAAATCATCCTAGCGAGGGAAACAGCACCCCTCTGTCTCAGTATGTATAGCCCATGTATCAGATATTGTCTGGACCAAAAGAGTATGTAACATGTTGCCGCCGTAGCATTTGATTGATTGATGCCAGCAAGCATTTGGCCTCCCGAGATAAAAAAAAGAATTAGCCAGTCAGCGTTGAACTGAGCTCAACTGTGGGTTGTCATGGTGCAGCAAAATGACCCCCAAGGGATGCCAATTTGGATTTGGCTTCAGACCATTCAAATCACTTCCTAAGCAAAATGTCATTTTCAGAAAAACTTGTCAGTTTCTGGTCTGCTTGTGTTGATGTCCTGTAGCTTGCTAAATCGTCCCTTTCCTAACCTATGGATGGAGATGGGGATTTAGATTTGTGGTTTTGATTTCATTCTCTGTACAAGCCAATGATTATGACGGCGATTCTGATCTAACCATAAATTAATATGTTTTTCCACTGGCCTGAGATGATTAAAGTTCAATATGTAGCCTAGATGTAGTCTAGTAGGCTCATGATAACTAGCTAGCTACTTAGCTGGTTCGTTGTTGCCCATGTGAGGAAGTTAGGCTAGCAAGCATTTTAGCTAGGTAGGCTATGACAACAAAAAACAAAAGTGTACTGTATTACAGAGACATTGACTGTTTTGCCAACATGAAAGAGAGGAGGATGGCATTGGCGTTCAACTAGTCTACAAGTAGGGCGAGCCAAAAATATAATATTTACCTGCACACACACACAATATTTAGCTATATTAATTTGACTAAATTGTATTGGTATCTTTAAGTTTGTTTTCAGTGTATTAAACTAAGCATATAAATAGCCTTGTGGATTTAATGATGTTTACATTTTTTAGTTGAAATGGTGCTGGAATAACAGAGGTGTCACGTTCTGACCATCGTTCGTATGTGTTTTCCTTGTTTTAGTGTTGGTCAGGACGTGAGCTGGGTGGGCATTCTATGTTGTGTGCCTGGTTTGTCTATTTCTATGTTTGGCCTGATATGGTTCTCAATCAGAGGCAGGTGTTAGTCATTGTTTCTGATTGGGAACCATATTTAGGTAGCCTGTTTTGTGTTGGGTTTTGTGGGTGATTGTTCCTGTCTCTGTGTTTGCACCAGAAAGGACTGTTTTTGGTTTTTGCACATTTATTGTTTTGTTAGTTATTTAATGTATAGTTCCTTCATTAAGGAACATGAATAACCACCACGCTGCATTTTAGTCCGCCTCTAATTCACCACAGGAAAACCGTTACAGAATCACCCACCACAACAGGACCAAGCGGCGTGGTAACGGGCAACAGCAACAGCGGCGCAAAGAGGAATGGACATGGGACGATGTATTGGACAGCAAGGGTTGCTACACCTGGGAGGAGATCCTGTTCCATGGGAACAGGTGGAGGCAGCTAGGAGAGCAGAGGCAGCCGGAGAGAGGAGCCGGCGATATGAGGGAACGCGGCTGGCAAGGAAGCCCGAGAGGCAGCCCCAAAAATGTCTTGGGTGGGGGGCACACAGGAAGTGTGGCGAAGCCAGGTAGGAGACCTGTGCCAACTTCCTGTGCATACCGGGGGGCGAGAGAGACCGGGCAGGCACCGTGTTATGCTGTGGAGCGCACGGTGTCCCTAGTGCAGCGCACGGTGTCCCTAGTGCGGGTGCATAGCCCGGTGCGGTACATACCAGCTCCGCGTATCGGCCGGGCTAGAGTGAGCATTGAGCCAAGTGCCATGAAGCCGGCTCTACGCATCTGGTCCCCAGTGCGTCTCCTTGGGCCGGCTTACATGGCACCAGCCTTGCGCACGGTGTCCCCGGTTCGCCTGCATAGCCCAGTGCGGGCTATTCCACCTCGCCGCACTGGCAGGGCGACCGGGAGCATTCAACTGGGTAAGGTTGGGCAGGCTCGGTGCTCAAGAGCTCCAATGCGCCTGCACGGTCTGGTCTATCCGGTACCACCTCCACACACCAGCCCTCCGGTGGCAGTCCCCCGCACCAGGCTGTCTCTCCGTCTCACCCCTACAGGTGCTCCCTCCTGTCCAGCGCTGCCGGAGCCTTCCTCCTCTCCAGCGCAGCCGGAGTCTCCCGCCTGTTCGGCGCTACCAGAGCTCCCGCCCCTCAGTCCAGAAGCGCATGAGCCCCTCATTCCAGAGGTGCCAGTGCTCCTCAGTCCAGCGCTTCCCCTCAGTCCCGAGCTTTTGTCATTGTCTCTGATTGGGAACCATATTTAGGTAGCCTGTTTTGTGTTGGGTTTTGTGGGTGATTGTTCCTGTCTCTGTGTTTGCACCAGATAGGACTATTTTTGGTTTTCGCACATTTATTGTTTTGTTAGTTATTTCATGTATAGTTCCTTCATTAAAGAACATGAATAACCACCACGCTGCATTTTGGTCCGCCTCTACTTCACCACAGGAAAACCGTTACAAGAGGCAGTGCTCCTGTTGTCTTTGTGCTGACTTGAGGTAACTCTGTTGTTCTATATCAGTAGTTTTTTTGTAAACTGTCAAAAACATTAATTTACTTGACCATGCTGCAGGTGAAATAACTGTTTGTTACATGTTTGCTTTGTGGATTTCACTGTACTCTCCGGCTTTGTGATGAAACAAACTAAGGTGTAGTTAAATTTTTTACCCCACTGTGTGACTGTAGTCTTTTTGTTGTCATGGTCTTATTGTATATCATGGTGGCGTATGAATGGGTTACAGATCAAACAACACAGGTTGTAATATGGCTTATTAACTGTCTTGACTTGGCTTTCTCGGTGACTTGGGGTGGCAGGTAGCCTAGTGGTTAAGAGCGTTGGTTCAGTAACTGAAAGGTAATCCCTGAGCCGACTAGGTAAAAAAACATGTCAATGTGTCCTTGAAGAAGGCACCTAACCACAATTGCTCCTGTAAGTCACTCTGGATAAGAGCGTCTGCTAAAATGACAAAAAATAATTATAATTATACACACACCGCTACTGCCGCCTATAATTTAATAACGCCTGCTAATTTAATTACAACATGTCCTCCAGCTGCGTCATGCCCTGAGAAACGTTACCCGTTACCCGTTTTCACAGAACTAGCAGAGTGCATATTTTACCATTTTCGTTGTGAAGACAATTCTCTACAATGTTGAAATAACATAACAGAGCTTTCAAATTCAGTGCCACGTCTGCCGCCTGTGCCTATCATGATGACATGTTGAGAATGAAGCAGGCTTCATTCGCTGTGTAATAACGCAGTCGCAATGATTAAGAAATCAATCGGCCCACTTTCTCTCTGTGTACTTTCAAAGATCAACTTACAAGTTTAACATCGTTTTAACTGAGTTAATTACTCTTAAACTCTTAAAGGTAGACTGATCTCTTGTTATAATCAGATGTATGTGTGAGTACTGCATAGGTGTAATAGATTGTATTATGTAGATGCATCTGACAAACATTCTCATCGAGCATTCTTTAAATGCTTCAGTTCAAATAGACATAGCTCTTCTTGACTGATTAAATCGATGGAGTAGATCAGCATTACTATTCCAGGCAGATTGTGGATTCTATCACTGTAATTGTCTGCATAATGTCCAACCCCCATATGGGATTTGGATTTGTTTGTGTGTATATATATACACAAACACACTACCGGTCAAAAGTTAAGACACCTACTCACACAAGTGTTTTTCTACATTTGTACTATTTTCTATATTGGAGAATAATAGTGAAGACATCAAAACTATGAAAAAACACATATGGAATCATTTAGTAACTAATATTCTTGAACTGCTTTGTTGGTTAAGGGCTTGTAAGTAAGCATTTCTCAGTAAGGTTGTATTTGGCAATTTGATTAGATTTTTGATAATACATTGCAAATCTCTACTGCAGAGAATTCTTCCACCCACATATACATTATATTGCCTACGCCCCACTACTTTCTAGCCACCAACTTTTCTGATCCACGAACAAAGCAGCAGAAAACCTGAAACAAACCACAGATGCATCAAGGGAGAAAAATAGAAGTGACTTAACAGTCTCAAAGGTCAATGCCACCCATTCTACCGATTCAGAGAAAATGAATGGATCAATGTGTTGTTAAATTACAATTTAGGCCAAATCAAGACTAATGAGAGTGTGTAGCTCATCGCTCAGCTGTGCAGTCTGGTCTGATCTCCACACACACACACACATACACACACACACCCTAATGCATCACACAAGACCAGAGGAAGGTTATAGTGGCATGTCTTACGGCCATCACCATATTCCTCATTATCCTCAACGGACCACAATTAGTGGTGAGAGAGAAAGAGGGGGATATGGATGGGAGGAGAAAGTGAGTGAGAAAGAGAGAGGAAGACAGAGAGACAGACCGACAGAAAGAAAGCAAGAGCAGTTAGTGAGACAGAGAGAGCAAGAGAGTGAAAAAGAGAGTAATGGAAATGGAAGGAGAGAGAGAGAGAGAGAGAGAGAGAGAGAGGGAGAGAGAGAGAGAGAGAGAGAGAGAGAGAGAGAGAGAGAGAGAGAGAGAGAGAGAGAGAGAGAGAGAGAGAGAGAAGAAAAGGATGGGGGCCAAGTGACCAGCCGCTCTTGATAGAAATCAATAAGACCCGCAGCCAGCTGCAGCTGGAAGCTCGAGGCACGGTGCATGGTTACATCCCAAATGGCACCCTATCCCAACCTCTATTGAGTGAACACTATGGGATTTGGCCAAATGTAGTGCACTATATAGGGAATAGGTTGCCATTTGGTACACACCATTTTTGCACTCACCAGCTTAGTCTGCTGGAACTTTAATGCATTCAGACCAAGCACAATCTCGGCTTTATGTAGCTTATCATTAGCCCATTTGTCATCCCTCTATTGATCTGATGCTGAGCTAGCATGGCTAGATAGCTATCATACCAGTGCATTGAAATCTGAGCTAGCATGGCTAAGTAACAAGTGGGTAGAGGGTATACAGTGGCTATCCAGTAGCCCAGTGGTGGATTTAGGTATAGGCGACATGGGCAGCCACCCAGAGCAACATCTTCCCGGAGGTGGCACAGGGTGCCCGCCCAAATTTTGGGGGAAATGGTGACATTTGTGAGATCGGTTTTCTATCGCTCATTTGCACGTCATGTGTATGGGACTTATGGGTCAATTAACCTTGTCGGAGTGGGCGCCCTGATTCTAGTTTGTGAGCTCGGCAGGCTACTGCCTGGGAAGGTCTCCCACTCAGAAGTACGAGATGGCGGGGGGAGGTTGACCCCAGGTCTCCCCACTGGAAGTATGTGGTAGGGGGAGCGGGGGAATCTATCAAATAGAGCACCTCTAACTTTGTACAGTACTAATGCAATTAGTAAATTCCGTCACATTTGGGTTGATTCACTGTTGTGGTCATCATGGCTGGGTTGGCGCCCCCCCCTTGGGTTGTGCCGTGGCGGAGATCTTTGTGGGCTATACTCAGCCTTGTCTCAGGATGGTAAGTTGGTGGTTGAAGATATCCCTCTAGTGGTGTGGGGGCTGTGCTTTGGCAAAGTGGGTGGGGTTATATCCTTCCTGTTTGGCCCTGTCCGGGGGTGTCCTCGGATGGGGCCACAGTGTCTCCTGACACCTCCTGTCTCAGCCTCCAGTATTTATGCTGCAGTAGTTTGTGTCGGGGGCTAGGGTCAGTTTGTTATATCTGGAGTACTTCTCCTGTCCTATTCGGTGTCCTGTGTGAATCTAAGTGTGCGTTCTCTAATTCTCTCCTTCTTTCTTTCTCTCTCTCTGAGGACCTGAGCCCTAGGACCATGCCCCAGGACTACCTGACATGATGACTCCTTGCTGTCCCCAGTCCACCTGGCCATGCTGCTGCTCCAGTTTCAACTGTTCTGCCTTACTATTATTTGACCATGCTGGTCATTTATGAACATTTGAACATCTTGGCCATGTTCTGTTATAATCTCCACCCGGCACAGCCAGAAGAGGACTGGCCACCCCACATAGCCTGGTTCCTCTTTAGGTTTCTTCCTAGGTTTTGGCCTTTCTATGGAGTTTTTCCTAGCCACCGTGCTTCTACACCTGCATTGCTTGCTGTTTTGGGTTTTAGGCTGGGTTTCTGTACAGCACTTTGAGATATCAGCTGATGTACGAAGGGCTATATAAATAAATTGATTTGATTTACAAGCTAGAACCACCACTCCAGTGCCCTATTCCTCTGTTGTACATTTGTTACATGGTTGATTTTATGGCATCCCTCTGGCTGCAACAAGATATGGAAAGGCTCTAAAAAATACACTAAAGCAATGGGAAACTGAAAATCCTCAGTGGAAATAGTAACAGCCTTTCTACATGTACCGTGTACATGTACCAACAACCACATTATACATTTCCTGCTGACAGCTTCTCCAATTCCAAAACACACTGTAGGAAGTATGATACTCCCTACTGAATTCCGCCAGTTCGTATGTAGCCTACAAACTTGCTACTGCTAAAGTAGCTATGGCAGTATTGTCTCCCAATCCCCATCCCCAATACACTGTGATTATATATTAGATATATATATATATTATATGTACTGCTAGCTTTGCCAGTATCTGGATTTAAATCCCCACTACACTGTTCTACTTTAAGTTGATACGTGGACAATGAGAGCCCATCCGCCTGTCCGGCTTTTTCCACGAAGACGTCCTTTACTCCTTTATCTGCTATGGTCCAGACAGAGGGAATAGTGGGAAGAAACAGATGCACAGAAGAGCTCTCTATTCTTTGACATCTTGTGGGTCGTCCGACCGCCTGCCTGATCCAATGGGATAATCATAAGCAGACTAGCTTACAATTCTAATAACCTTAATCCGAGGGACTGACAATATCTGCGATAGTACTACAGATGTGGAGTTACATCTTGCTTGTTGCCATGCCACAGAAAATAGGCTAAACACTGATGTGATGTTGCCTGGTTGCAATGCTATTAAGGAGACAATACAGGATAGAGTATCGTACATTTGGCTATTTCAGCATATTTCAAAGATATCATAAAACATAAGCTATAAATAATTTGCAGCATGCTGCTCATGAAATTAGAGCAACTGGCTTTTCTCTTTTTAAACCACTCAGCCTAATTCAAGCAATATGATCTTACTATGTGAGGTTCTTCATAATAGTCTTGTAATTCCACGAGCAGAAATATAGCCCTAGGAGTATAGTCATTATTGCAATATGCAAGGAGAAATTACCACATATCAGTTGGATGCCAATGACTACGGGAAAACTGGAATTTCATCATGGGGGTACAGTGTAAATGATCCGTGCTGTAAAAATGACAGACCCAGTTTGGGACCCACCCTTCCTCCTTCCTCTATCATTATAACTACTGATTGTTTTTATAGTGGGCCTGCTGTGTCTACGCTAAAATGCTGTATTTACTCTTTCACTGCATACAGTACTCCAACACTCGGTCATATAGAGTGGCTTCCAACCAGCAGCATCAAAGAGCAACATATTTTTCTGAAACCCAAGAGACACCACACACACTCACAGCCAGGGTTCTAGCAATCCTCCTCCTCTTTCCTCAGTCTCTCATTATGTGGAGTTCAATCCAATCAGATTCAGATTGCTAGATATAATTATACATGGCTAACAGAGTGAAATGAGTCAATTTTGTTAAACATATGACTACAAACTGACTAATTATTTGAAAATTTGTTCGTAGGTGTACAATCTTTTTGACATTGATACAGCAAGTGTCAGCATGCTTTAAACTGGTGATTTGCTGTTGCAGCTATCCATGCAGTTTACGCTGAGGTGCTGTCCACGTTGCTGAAACTCATGTGGTGGCTAGTTCAATATGTTTTAAATATGACACATGTGCATGTTGCAAACTATAATTTGGTTCAACCATTCATAATTTTAACAAAGGAATTAAATGTGTACATGTTGTCTTACATATGCTATTTCTGCATGTTACAATACATAATGCTTACATGAGAAGACGCATTCATCACAAACAACATAGTTTATAGATAATGGTTTGTGTATTAATGGTTGTAAGGGTGGTTACGGGTAAGACAACCCTCTCATGAAAAAGCATTGTCAACGAGCTTCACACACACACAAACTCTCTCTCTCTCTGTCTCTCTCTCTCTTTCTCTCTCTGACAGTCAAGTGCAGTTGTATTTAATAAAACAAGGCAAAAAATCCTCAGGGAAAATCCCTCTAATCTTTTCAATCCAATATCCTGTAGTCTGTGGGATGGATATATATCTCCCTGAGAGAGAGGGAGAATGAAAGAGAGTGTGACGAGAGACAAGAGAGAGAGAGAGAGAGAGAGGGGAGAGAGAGACAGAGAAAGAGAGAGAGAGAGAGTAGTGGTAGTGTTTAAGTGGAGGGAACAGCAGGAAGCAGCTTCCAGACAGACAGAATGACACTTTCAGATCCACAGGGACACCAGACAGACTGAAACACTATCTATCTGCTTCTGCAGCCTCACAGAGGAGCCAAGGATTAATGATTGGATAGGC
The DNA here is from genome assembly GCF_023373465.1 of Oncorhynchus keta. Classification (NCBI taxonomy): domain Eukaryota; kingdom Metazoa; phylum Chordata; class Actinopteri; order Salmoniformes; family Salmonidae; genus Oncorhynchus; species Oncorhynchus keta. The sequence continues at coordinate 20,144,006 of NC_068444.1, read as the reverse complement.
TGCGACTCTTAAGGTACATTCACAATTTGGACTTGAAATCAGACACTCAAATTTAATAATTTCAATTTTGCTAACGTGTTTTAACATGTTGCTTCAAAGGACAGTCATCGAACAGTGTATTAGGTACACCAACTTAGGACCGGGGCGGAACCCTCTTTGCCTCCAGAACAGCCTGACTTCTTTGGGGCATTCTACAAAGTGTCAGAAACGTTCCACGACGACAACTCAAGTAAACTGAACTCGCGGTCATGTACGTGGCAATGTTTTTCCTCTCCTCAATTGTCCAGTGTTTGTGATTGCGTGCCCACTGGAGCCGCTTCTTCTTCTTTTTAGCTGATTGGCGTGGAACCCGGTATGGTGGTCTGCTGCATTAGCCCATCTGTGACAAGGATCGATGAGTTGTGCGTTCTTAGATGCCATTCGGCACACCACTGTTGTACCGCACCTTTATTTGTCTGTTTGTGGCCTGCATGTAAGCTTGCATGATTTTTGCCAGTCTCCTTCGACCTCTCTCATCAATGAGCGTTTTTTGTCAACAGGACTGCTGCTGACTGGATGTGTTTTCTTTGTTGCACCATTCTCGGTAAACCCTAGACACTGTCGTGCGTGAAAAGCCCAGGCTGTTTCTGAGATACTGTATCTGGTGTACCTGGCACCGACGATCATTCCACGCTCAAAGTCACTTAGGTCACTCGTTTTGCCCATTATAACATTCAATCGAACAGTAACTGAAAGCCTCAATGCCTGTCTGCCTGCTTTATATAGCAAGCCGCGGTCGCGTGACTCACTGCATGAAGGAGCGATCCATCTTTGTGTAACGTCCAACAAAAGTGATGTATTGTCATTACCAGGTCAGGTTACAGGAGACCACAACCCTACAGATTATTTCTCAACCCCAACAGAGGAGGAGAGTTCTGGGGGTTTATGTCCTGTTACTATGGAGAACCAGCCTCAGAACATTAAACATGAAATAAAGGGACTTTGGAACAATGGTTTCCATCAACCACAATGGTGGTCATGACGATAGATGGAATATGAAAATGTATGTCATTAATGTTTTGTTATTAAAGGTTAATAGATGACGTTATTACAAAAACATTGTAATGTGGAGAGGTTTCCTAATATATGTTTGATGTTTATACATTGTACGTTGTATGGAAAAAATCTAAATCAAAGAGAATGTTTTGCGGAAGAGGAAATGTTAAGTTAGTTGTCTAAAATTAGATTTGAATCAAATCTAGACCTTGCCTAATTAATTTGGTACGCACAGAGAACTGCCCTAAAGGCGGTTACGCCCACTTCTGACCCAAGGGTATAAAACCTGTGAGTATATAGAATTTACATCAGGACTACGTGACCCCAGCTGCAGCGAGATCTAAAAAGTCAACGAACCCAGAACGCAATGCAAGTTTGAGGACAAAGAAATCCTTTTCGACCCAAGCTACGGATGAGTAGCTGTGTCTCAGCGGGTGAATTCAAGTCGAACCACCTAGCCTCCATGTCCCATCGAATTGTGATATCTAAAGGGTTTCATTCCTATGCTGTGAGCTCTGAGCTACAGAGCTGTCTGTACTCAGGAGACTCCTTCCAGAGCAAAGGGTGAGGGAACATACTCCTAAGCCAAAAAGGACACTGACATCGGGAGGACTCTCAGAAAGGTGCGCCAGAGTAGGGCGTCATCGAACAGCTGAAGGCCTAAGCAGAGAATCCTCTGAGATCATCCTTACGTAATTACATCATTATATTCTGACCCATAAGAGCGGCAGTTTGAGGCAAGGCTAGGGTTAGAATAGCATAGCTGACAAATTCACCCAAATTGTCACACCTTGGTCTTAGTATTTTGTGTTTTCGTTATATATTTGGTCAGGCCAGGGTGTGACATGGGTTTATTTTGTTGTGTTTCGTATTGGGGTTTTGTAGGCATTCGGATTGCGGCTGAGTAGGGGTGTCTAGCATAGGCTTGGCTGCCTGAGGCGGTTCTCAATCAGAGTCAGGTGATTGTCGTTGTCTCTGATTGGGAACCATATTTAGGTAGCCTAGGTTTCACTGTGTGTTTTGTGGGTGATTGTTCCTGTCTCTGTGTTTGTTTTCACTAGATAGGCTGTATAGGTTTTCGTGTTCCGTTTGTTGTTTTGTTACTTAGTTATTTCATGTATCGTTCTATTTTATTAAAGAACATGAGTAACCACCACGCTGCATTTTGGTCCGACTCTCTTTCAACAGACGAACGCCGTTACAGAATCAGCCACCACACCCGGACCAAGCAGCGTGGTAACAGTCAGCGACAGCAGGAGCAGCGAAAGGAGGAATGGACATGGGAGGACGTTATGGACAGCAGGAGTATAGAGTATACGACATGGGAGGAAATAGACAGGTGGGCGGTCGACCCAGAGAGGGTGCCGGAGCCCGCCTGGGATTCGCTGGAGCAGTGCGAAGAGGGCTATAGGAGAATGGAGTCGAAGAGAAAAGCACGGCAGCGCAGAAATAAACCCCAAAGTCACCCCCAAAAATGTATTGGGAAGGGGGCTCAGGGAGAGTGTGGCAGAGTCAGGGTTCAGACCTGAGCCAACTCCCCCTGTTAATCGTGAGGAGCAGCGATCAAAGGACTTCTGGACTTGGGAGGAGATATTGGACGGAAAAGGACCCTGGGCACAGCCTGGTGAATATTGACGCCCCAAAGAAGAACTGGAAGCTGGGAAAGTGGAGAGGCGCTGGTATGAAGAGGCAGCACGGCGACGCGGTTGGAAGCCTGAGAGTCAGCCCCAAAAATGTATTGGGGGGAGGCTCACAGGGAGTATGGCTATGCCAGGTAGGAGACCTGCGCAAACTCCCTGTGCTTACCAGGGGGCTAGAGAGACCGGGCACCGTGTTATGCTATGGAGCGCACGGTGTCTCCAGTGCGGGTGCATAGCCTGGTGCGGTACATACCAGCTCTTCGTATTGGCCGGGCTAGAGTGGGCATCGAGCCAGGTAAGGTTGGGCAGGCTTGGTGCTCAAGAGCTCCAGTGCGCCTGCACGGTCCGGTCTATCCAGAGCCACCTCCACACACCAGTCCTCCGGTGGCAGCTCCCCGCACCAGGCTTCCTGTGCGTGTCCTCGGTCCAGTACCACCAGTTCCAGCACCACGCACCAGGCCTTCAGTGCGCCTCGCCTGTTCAGCACAGCCAGAGCCTTCCTTCTCTCTAGCGCTGTCGGAGCCTCCCGCCTGTTCAGCGCAGCCAGCGCTTTCCTCCTCTCCTGCGCTGCTGGAGTCTCCTGCCTGTTTAGCGCAGCCAGAGCTGCCAGCCTGCATGGAGCAGCCAGAGCTGCCAATCTGCATGGAGCAGCCAGAGCTGCCAGTCTACATGGAGCAGCCAGAGCTGCCAGTCTGCATGGAGCAGCCAGAGCAGCTAGATCCGCCAGTCAGCCATGATCTTCCAGATCTGCCAGTCAACCAGATTCTTCCAGATCTGCCAGTCAACCAGACTCTTCCAGATCTGCCAGTCAACCAGACTCTTCCAAATCTGCCACGCCTTGGTCTTAGTGTTTTGTGTTTTCGTTATATATTTGGTCAGGCCAGGGTGTGACATGGGTTTATTTTGTTGTGTTTCGTATTGGGGTTTTGTAGGCATTGGGATTGCGGCTGAGTAGGGGTGTCTAGCATAGGCTTGGCTGCCTGAGGCGGTTCTCAATCAGAGTCAGGTGATTGTCGTTGTCGTTGTCTCTGATTGGGAACCATATTTAGGTAGCCTAGGTTTCACTGTGTGTTTTGTGGGTGATTGTTCCTGTCTCTGTGTTTGTTTTCACTAGATAGGCTGTATAGGTTTTCGCGTTCCGTTTGTTGTTTTGTTACTTAGTTATTTCATGTATCGTTCTATTTTATTAAAGAACATGAGTAACCACCACGCTGCATTTTGGTCCGACTCTCTTTCAACAGACGAACGCCGTTACACAAATGTACATTTCTCTTGTGTACTTTCTTTTTTCTCTCTCTTTTGAAATCCTCATTGTGTGTTGGCCCGTTATACTAAGTTCTAATCAATAGCCTATAATGTGTTATGTCTATCTGTATCTTTTATCATCATTTGAGCTTTTTAGTAAATAAATATTTAACTAAGATTGGTGTGGTACAAATTCATTAGTGAGACCCGGGTCCGTGCAGATTCACGGGCTATACAACGTTCAGAAAGAGATTGGTAGAGGCAACTGGTTAATTAGCGGCTGTTGTAAAATCGATAATCTGATATTCAGTGAATAAATTTGGGAAATAGAAACTCAATAAAAACTAGTTTTCCCATGGTGCCCCAGGTTAATGAGTTAAGAATTGCTTGATTCAGTTTATCACAAAATTAGAAACTTGTAATCATTCGATGAGCAACAGTCGTTACATTAACTAATACAACGTCACAATAGTAGCATACAGTTAATTGAATACAGTGGCTTGCGAAAGTATTCACCTCTTTGGCATTTTTCCTATTTTGTTGCCTTACAACCTGGAATTAAAATTGATTTTTGGGTTGCATCATTTGATATACACAATATGCCTATCACTTTTAATATGTTTTTTTTATTGTGAAACAAACAAGAAATAAAAAAATTAAAAACTGAAAACTTGAGCATGCATAACTATTCACCCCCCCAAAGTCAATACTTTGTAGAGCCACCTTTTGCAGCAATTACAGCTGCAAGTCTCTTGGGGTATGTCCCTATAAGCTTGGCACATCTAGCCACTGGGATGTTTGCCCATTCTTCAAGGCAAAACTGTTCCAGCTCCTTCAAGTTGCATCAATCTTTAAGTCATACCACCGATTTTCAATTGGATAGAGGTCTGGGATTTGTCTAGGCCATTCCAAGACAAACTGTTCGATAAAGTCCCTCTTTAAATAAAAAAAAATCAGTTCAGTTGGCGCCATTGATTTCAGTAATCCACTCGTTCAACATGCATACAAACAAATTCCAAATGTTACCGGTAAAGTTCATCCAAGCAAATCAAACAATGTTTCTAATTAATCCTCAGGTAAGCTAATATCTAAATAATCGATAACATGTAAGACGGAGAATAGTATGTTCAACAGGGAAGATAAATACCAAAGAACGAGCACCTCATTCACGCGCGCAACAAGACTACTTTTCTAATGAGGGACACCTTGGATAAACTACAACTACTTGTTTGTTTTTCAAGAAACAAGCCTGAAACCCTGTCTAAAGACTGTTGACATCTATTGGAATACATAGGAACTGCAATCCGGGTCCTATCTATTTGTTTTTGCATTGAAATGGACTGTGACCCCAAAAAACATTTTCCTCTGGTTTTCCCCTGCCATATCAGTTCTGTTATATTCACATACATTATTTTAACCGTTTTAGAAACGTTTGAGTGTTTTCTATCCAATGCTACCAATTATATGCATATCCTAGCATCTTGGCCTGAGTAACAGGCAGTTTACTTTGGGCAAGTCAGTCATCCGAACTTCCGAACACTGCCCCCTAGCCTTAAGAGGTTAAACAACTTGAGTGTTGCTTCAGCAGTATGCTTAGGGTCATTGTCCTGCTGGAAGGTGAACCTCCGTCCTAGTCTCAAATCTCTGGAAGACTGAAACAGGTTTCCGTCAAGAATATTTAGCACCATCCATCGTTCCATCAATTCTGACCAGTTTCCCAGTCCCTGACTATGAAAAACATCCCAACAGCATGATGCTGACACCACTATGTTTCACTGTGGGGATGGTGGTCTCTGGGTGAAGGGAGGTTTTGGGTTTGTGCCAGACATAACATTTTCCTTGATGGCCAAAAAGCTCAAATTTAGTCTCATCTATCCAGAGTACCTTCTTCCATATGTTTGGGGAGTCTCCCACATGCTTTTCGGCGAACACCAAACGTGTTTGCTTATTTTTTTCTTTAACCTGTTACTCCTACCCCCTACTTTTTCGAACATTCTGTTAAAAATCGTGCAACATTTCAGCGCCCTGCTGCTCATGCCAGGAATATAGTATATGCATATGATTAGTATGTGTGGATAGAAAACACTCAGACATTTATAAAACTGGTTAAATCACGGCTGTGACTATAACAGAACGTGCGTTTCATCGAAAAGCGCAGGAAAATCTGATCACTGAAAATGGAAATATATATGCATCCGCCACTTCAACCCATTGATAAAGGCGAACCACAATAAATGGGGCTGAGGTTGCAATAGCTACAGCTTCCACACGATGTCAACAGTCTTGTGATTTGCCTAGGCTTTGTTTCTTGGTCAAACAAAGAAGAGACAAGCCATTTGTTCAAGTCTCCGACCGGATATTTTGGTTGAGATTTACCCGGACATTATTTCCAGACGGACAGCTAAAGAATATACTTCGCCTCGTGATCAATTTGATCGCTTATTAACGTTTACTAATACCTAAAGTTGCATTACAAAAGTATTTCGAAGTGTTTTGTGAAAGTTTATTGTCAACTTTTTTTATTTAAAAAAATGACGTTACGTTATAAGACGCTATTTTTTTCCGTTTATCACACAGTCTTCGTAGATCGATATCTAGGCTATATATGGACCGATTTAATCGAAAAAAAGACCCAATAGTGATTATGGGACATCTAGGAGTGCCAACAAAGAAGATGGTCAAAGGTAATGAATGTTTTATATTTTATTTGTGCGGTTTGTGTAGCGACGACTATGCTAATTATTTTGTTTACGTCCCCTGCGGGTCTTTTGGGGTGTTACATGCTATCAGATAATAGCTTCTCATGCTTTCGCCGAAAAGCATTTTAAAAATCTGACTTGTTGCCTGGATTCACAACTTTAATTCAATACCCTGCATGTGTATTTTAATGAACGTTTGAGTTTTAACTAGTACTATTAGCATTTAGCGTAGCGCATTTGCATTTCCAGATGTCTAGATGGGACGCCTGCGTGTCAGGTAGGAGCAAGAGGTTAAGCAATGGCTTTTTTCTGTCCACTCTCCCGTAAAGCCCAGCTCTGTGGAGTGTACGGCTTAAAGTGGTCCTATGGACAGATACTCCAATATCCGCAGTGGAGCTTTGCAGCTCCATCAGCGTTATCTTTGGTCTCTTTGTTGCCGCTCTGATTAATGCCCTCCTTGCCTGGTCCGTGAGTTTTGTTGAGCCTGGTCCGTGAGTTTTGGTAATCATGGATTTAATGGTGCTCCGTGGGATGTTCAATGTTTCTGATATTTTTTTATAACCCAACCCTAATCTGTAGTTCTCCACAACTTTGTCCCTGACCTGTTTGGAGAGCTCCTCGCCTACTGGTGTTGCAGACTCTGGGGCCTTTCAGAACGCGTGTACATATACTGAGATCATGTGACAGTTCATGTGACACTTAGATTGCACACAGGTTATTTAACTAATTATGTGACTTCTGAAGGTAATTGGTTGCACCAGATCTTATTTAGGGGCTTCATAGCAAAGGGGGTGAATAGATATTCACACACCACCTTTCCATTTGTATTTATTTATTTATTTTTAAATAAGTTTTTTTTTTTTCACTTCACCAATTTGGACTATTTTGTGTATGTCCATTACATGAAATCCAAATAAAAATCCATTTGAATTACAGGTTGTAATTCAACAAAATAGGAAAAATGCCAAAGGGGGTGAATACTTTTACAAGGCAGTGTAGCTACTATATAATTCAAATACAAACACTAGAAAGAGCTCTCCTCATTTAAAATGGGCAGTACGCAGACAAAGCCTCCCAAATGGCAGCCTATTCCCTATATAGTGCACTACTGTTAAGCAGAGCCCTATTAGCCCTGGTCAAAAGTAGTGCACTATAAAGGGACCAGGGTGCTAATAGGGATGCAGAAAACAATACAGTAGTGGGATGTTGTTTGATGTTTTGTTCTACTTTCAACCGGCCTGTTTAATGATAAGCAAATGTACGATGACAAACACATTGATTCTATTTCATTATGATGGAATGTGGAGTTGTGTAGTCCAAGGTTTCATCCTAAATGGCACTGTATTCCCTTTATAGTGCAGCACATATGGGCCTTGGTCAAAAGTGGTGCGCTATAAAGGGAATAGTAGTGTACCGTTTGGGACGCACACCTAGTGTCCATGTGATTTCTCCAATGAACGATGAAAGGGCTAAATCTGAGAACTTATCGTTCGGGCAGGTTACAGACCAGTGCGTTTAAATGATTGTTCCGCAGACCGACCAAACAAAAGAGATTTGTGTGTGTGTGTGTGTGTGTTTCTGTGACGCAGTTTAGCCAAATCCTGTAATCCTTTCATCTGATCAAAGTAATAGAAAAGCTTTTAAATTATTTAACAGAAAGGTACAAATTTAGGGTTTCTAAATACTAGCCAATTGTGGAGACAATGTATTTTCTGTAATGTCAACGTACAAGGAAACAATCTCCAGAGTCTTCTTGTTAGAAGCATGAAGTACAGTAGAAGGCAGACTTCCCTGCTAGATCAGTATTCCATTAGCCTGGAATTCAAACTAATCCATTTGATATAGTGACATAGTGCAGCAGTTCATTCCCCCATTCCGCCAGTCACTTTCTCTCCTGTATCCCTCTCCTTTATCTCCCCATTTCATATTCTGATTTATATTATCTCTGTCATTGCAAAACTTTAATATACCCAAAGACGTATATTTACAGTGAAACAATGGTTTAACGGAGATGATCAGTTTGGAATCAAGGCAAATGTTCCTTTTCCCTCAGTCACAGCTCTATTTCTTAATGAAAGTGATATAAAGCCACATTATGTAATACATTTTGAGAACATAAGGCCCTTTGGACAAAAATGGGACCCCAAAAATTCACCATCATATTACAGTTTAACTTGGATTGGATGCTTTGATGATAGCTAGCAGTGTAATGTACGAAAATAGCCTCTGTTTGGCCAAGAATAATTTGGCACAGACAGTCTATTCTAACTCCCCTCCCTCCCTTTCACTCTCCTTTCAAGCCCCGACTGGATTTAATCCATCTATGCACTATATTCAAGAGGTGCTTCCCTCTTTGGGACAAAAGCATTTGTCAAAATGTAAATCTGTCCAAAAAAAATCACTTCACAAAGCACCTTGGGAACCACTATTTGCTAACAGCCCTCTTAAGCTAACACTACCATCTGTTTAGCTAACACTACCATCTGTTTAGCTAACAGTACCATCTTACGTTTCGCTAACAGTACTATCTCATGTTTAGCTAACAGTACCATCTCACATTTAGCTAACAGTACCATCTGATGAGCTAACAGTACCATCTGATGAGCTAACAGTACCATCTGATTAGCTAACAGTACCATTTGATTAGCTAACAGTACCATCTGATTAGCTAACAGTACCATCTGATTAGCTAACAGTACCATCTGATTAGCTAACAGTACCATCTGATTAGCTAATAGTACCATCTGTTTAGCTAACAGTACCATCTGTTAAGTGATTTTGTGACACATTTCAATTTTATTGCAGAGGTGTTGTTGTCTTTCTGTGAGAATTATATGAAGCTAGCCCATCAAATTTTAACATCCTGTTTTTCTAAATGGTACTGTTAGCTAAACGGATGTTCTAGTTGTCCTCCGGTCCATTTGATATGTTACCAATTCCAATTCATAGAATACGTTACGAATTTGTAAGTGCTAAAGATCCCGGACTGCATCTTAATAGACAGTTGTGCTTTGCCAGTGATGGTTTAGCAGCACATATGTACTTTGGATGAATTATATTTTCATTTAAACATTGTTTTCCCACACAATGCTTTCTCAGGCTGATAATCCTCTTAAATGTACATTTATTTAGGGGACCTGTGTGGTCCTGGTACCAGATCCAACAGATATCTTTGCTTATAAATTGATCTGTGGACATTGTAGACCGAAATGGCTTCCATTGAGCGATAGCCCTGGTTTCCACGGACACAGTAGTATATTTTTGTTAGCCTGTGTGCTGCAGGATGTTATATCTGAACCCACTTGAAGCTGGGATGTACCTACTAGCATTTCTTTGGCTCTTCCTTATTGTCCGTCAACTCCTGGCTGAACTTCACGTCACAGCCACTGACAAAGCACATGCCTGCATTCCTTACATTATAGCGCAGCAGGATAACGTGTTTTCATCACTGTAGCACATTCAGAGATAATGTAATAATTCATAGATTTTAAACAAAAAACCCTTTCTGTTTGTCATAGATGGACAACATTCATATGAGATGAAAGGTGAGTTCCTACCGAGTCCAGGAAGCCAAGTTCACAGACGTTCACAGGGATGGGGGCAGATGTTTTGATCAACAGACCTTTAGAAAATATGCACATTTTCTCTAACACTAAATATACAAATATGTATTTTACAGTTATTAACGAAGTTGAAATCTTAGTCATTTTTAATTTGATTATACTATAATAATATAATATAATAATATATGCCATTTAGCAGACGCTTTTATCCAAAGCGACTTACAGTCATGTGTGCATACATTCTACGTATGGGTGGTCCCGGGAATCAAACCCACTACCCTGGTGTTACAAGCGCCATGCTCTACCAACTGAGCTACAGAAGGATCACACTAGGAAATACATCACATCAAATATAGCATATTTTATCATATTTGTAATGTGTATTTGTATCCTCAAAAGTGACTAGACCTCAGCAATTTATTAAAAAAATTCCCAGAAAGGTGAGATGTTAATCTTTCTTGGAGTATGCAGCATTACTAGTTATTGTTTATGGCCCTGTCATTATAAATAATAACTTTTGGGGATTACGTAGATTACATTTTCAATTACATTTAGTTACAATTAACTGGTTTTAACACACACACTTTTTTTCACCTTTATTTAACCAGGTAGGCTAGTTGAGAACAAGTTCTCATTTGCAACTGCGACCTGGCCAAGATAAAGCGTAGCAATTCGACACATACAACAACGCAGAGTTACACATGGAATAAACAAAACATACAGTCAATAATACAGTAGAACAAAAGAAAACAAAAAGTATATATACAGTGAGTGCAAATGAGGTAAGTTAAGGAAATAAATAGGCCATGGTGGCGAAGTAATTACAATATAGCAATTAAACACTGGAATGGTAGATCGGCAGAAGATGAATGTGCAGGTAGAGATACTGGGGTGCAAAGGAGCAAAATAAATAAATACATAAATTACCAGTATGGGGATGAGGTAGGTAGATAGATGGGCTGTTTACAGATAGGCTAAGTACAGGTGCAGTGATCTGTAAACTGCTCTGACAGCTAGTGCTTAAAGCTAGTGAGGGAGATGTGAGTCTCCAGCTTCAGAGATTTTTGCAATTAGTTCCAGTCATGGGCAGCAGAGAACTGGAAGGAAAGACGACCAAAGGAAGAATTGGCTTTGGGGGTGACCAGTGAAATATGGAGCGCGTGCTACGAATGGGTGCTGCTATGGTGACCAGTGAGCTGAGTTAAGGCGGGGCTTTACCTAGCAGAGGCTTGTAGATAACCAGTAGCCAGTTGGTTTGGCGACGAGTATGAAGTGAGGGCCAACCAACGAGAGCGTACAGGTCGCAATTGTGGGTAGTGTATGGGGCTTTGGTGACAAAACGGATGGCACTGTGATAGACTGCATTCAGTTTGTTGGGTAGAGTGTTGGAGGCTATTTTATAGATGACATCACCGAAGTCGGTAGGATGGTCAGTTTTACGAGGGTATGTTTGGCAGCATGAGTGAAGGATGCTTTGTTGCGATATAGGAATCCAATTCTAGATTTAATTTTGGATCAGTTTTACGAGGGTATGTTTGGCAGCCAGAGTGAAGGATGCTTTGTTGCGATATAGGAAGCCAATTCTAGATTTAATTTTGGATTCCAGACTTAATGTGAATTTGGAAGGAGAGTTTACAGTCGAACCAGACACCCAAGTATTTGTAGTTGTCCACGTATTCTAAGTCAGAGCCGTCCAGAGTAGTGATGCTGGACGGGTGAGCAGGTGAGGGCAGTGATCAATTGAAAAGCATGCATTTAGTTTTACTTGCGTTTAAGAGCAGTTGGAGGCCACGGAAGGAGAGTTGTATGGCATTGAAGCTCATCTGGAGGTTAGTTAACACAGTGTCCAAGGAGGGGCCAGAAGTATACAGAATGGTGTCGTCTGCATAGAGGTGGATCAGAGAATCACCAGCAGCAAGAGCAACATCATTGATGTATACAGAAAAGTTAGTCGGTCCGAGAATTGAACCCTGTGGCACACCCATAGAGACTGTCAGAGGTCCAGACAACAGGCCCTCCGATTTGACACTGAACTCTATCAGAGAAGTAGTTGGTAAACCAGGCGAGGCAATCATTTGAGAAACCAAGGCTGTCGAGTCTGCCAATAAGAATGTTGTGATTGACAGAGTTGAAAGCCTTGGCCAGGTCGATGAATACAGCTGCACAGTAATGTCTCTTATCGATGGCGGTTATGATGTTGTTTAGAACCTTGAGCGTGGCTGAGGTGCACCCATGACCAGCTCTGAAACCAGATTGCACAGCGGAGAAGGTATGGTGGGATTCGAAATGGTCAGTGATCTGTTTGTTAACTTGGCTTTCGAAGACCTTAGAAAGCCAGGGTAGGATAGATATAGGTCTGTAGCAGTTTGGGTCTAGAGTGTCACCCCCTTTGAAGAGGGGGATGACCGCGGCAGCTTTCCAATCTTTGGGAATCTCAGACGATACGAAAGAGAGGTTGAACAGGCTAGTAATAGGGGTTGCAACAATTTTGGAAGATCATCTTAGAAAGAGAGGGTCCAGATTGTCTAGCCCGGCTGATTTGTAGGGGTCCAGATTTTGCAGCTCTTTCAGAACATCGGCTATCTGGATTTGAGTAAAGGAGAAATTGTGGGGGCTTTGGTGGGTTGCTGTTAGGGGGGGTTAGGGGGAGTGATGATCTCTACAGCAGAGTCTCACAACTCAATCGCTGGTTGAAAACTGTTTTCTGCCCCTCCCAAAAGATAGAATTTGTAGATAATTGGCCCTCTTTCTGGGACTCACCCACAAACAGGACCAAGCCTGACCTGCTGAGGAGTGAAGGACTCCATCCTAGCTGGTGGGGTGCTCTCATCTTATCTACCAACATAGACAGGGCTCTAACTCCTCTAGCAGGATGTTGTTAGCCAGCCAGCCTGGTTGTTAGCCAGCCTGCCAGCATAGTGGAGTCTGCCACTAGCACAGTCAGTGTAGTCAGCTCAGCTATCCCCATTGAGACCGTGTCTGTGCCTCGACCTAGGTTGGGCAAAACTAAACATGGCGGTGTTCGCCTTAGCAATATCACTAGGATAAAGACCTCCTCCATTCCTGTCATTATTGAAAGAGATCATGATACCTCATATCTCAAAATAGGGCTACTTAATTAATGTTAGATCCCTTACTTCAAAGGCAATTATAGTCAATGAACTAATCACTGATCATATCCTTGATGTGATTGGCCTGACTGAAACATGGCTTAAGCCTGATGAATTTACTGTGTTAAATGAGGCCTCACCTCCTGGCTACACTAGTGACCATATCCCCCATGCATCCCGCAAAGGCGGAGGTGTTGCTAACATTTACGATAGCAAATTTCAATTTCTTTTGAGCTTCTAGTCATGAAATCTATGCACACTACTCAATCACTTTTTATAGCTACTGTTTACAGGCCTCCTGGGCCATATACAGCGTTCCTCATTGAGTTCCCTGAATTCCTATCGGACCTTGTAGTCATAGCAGATAATATTCTAATTTTTGGTGACTTTAATATTCACATGGAAAAGTCCACAGACCCACTCCAAAAGGCTTTCGGAGCCATCATCGACTCAGTGGGTTTTGTCCAACATGTCTCTGGACCCACTCACTGTCACAGTCATACTCTGGACCTAGTTTTATCCCATGGAATAAATGTTGTGGATCCTAATGTTTTTCCTCATAATCCTGGACTATCGGACCACCATTTTATTACGTTTGCAATTGCAACAAATAATCTGCTTAGACCCCAACCAAGGAACATCAAAAGTTGTGCTATAAATTCACAGACAACACAAAGATTCCTTGATGTCCTTCCAGATTCCCTCTGTCTACCCAAGGACGCCAGAGGACAAAAATCAATTAAGCACCTAACTGAGGAACTCAATTTAACCTTGCGCAATACCCTAGATGCAGTTGCACCCCTAAAAACTAAAAACATTTCTCATAAGAAACTAGCTCCCTGGTACACAGAAAATACTCGAGCTCTGAAGTAAGCTTCCTGAAAATTGGAACGGAAATGGCGCCACACCAAACTGGAAGTCTTCCGACTAGCTTGGAAAGACAGTACCGAAAGGCCCTTATTGCTGCTCGATCATCCTATTTTTCTAACTTAATTGAGGAAAATAAGAACAATCCGAAATTCCTTTGTGATACTTTCGCAAAGCTAACTAAAAGGCAGCATTCCCCAAGAGAGGATGGCTTTCACTTCAGCAGTGATAAATTCATGAACTTCTTTGAGGAAAAGATCATGATTATTAGAAAGCAAATGACGGATTCCTCTTTAAATCTGCGTATTCCTTCAAAGCTCAGTTGTCCTGAGTCTGCACAACTCTGCCAGGACCTAGGATCAAGAGAGACGCTCAAGTGTTTTAGTACTATATCTCTTGACACAATGATGAAAATAATCATTGCCTCTAAACCTTCAAACTGCATACTGGACCCTATTCCAACTAAACTACTGAAAGAGCTGCTTCCTGTGCTTGGCCCTCCTATGTTGAACATAATAAACGGCTCCCTATCCACCGGATGTGTACCAAACTCACTAAAAGTGGCAGTAATAAAGCCTGTCTTGAAAAAACCAAACCTTGACCCAGAAAATATAAAAAAACTATCGGCCTAAATCGAATCTTCCATTCCTCTCAACATTTTTTGAAAAGGCTGTTGCGCAGCAACTCACTGCCTTCCTGAAGACAAACAATGTATACGAAATGCTTCAGTCTGGTGTTAGACCCCATCATATTACTGAGACTGCACTTGTGAAGGTGGTAAATTACCTTTTAATGGCATCAGACCGAGGCTCTGCATCTGTCCTCGTGCTCCTAGACCTTAGTGCTGCTTTTGATACCATTGATCACCACATTCTTTTGGAGAGATTGGAAACCCAAATTGGTCTACACGGACAAGTTCTGGCCTGGTTTAGATCTTATCTGTCGGAAAGATATCAGTTTGTCTCTGTGAATGGTTTGTCCTCTGACAAATCAACTGTAAATTTCGGTGTTTCTCAAGGTTCCGTTTTAGGACCACTATTGTTTTCACTATATTTTACCTCTTGGGGATGTCATTTGAAAACATAATGTTATCTTTCACAGAGATGCTTGTTCTCGGTCCCAAGAAACAAAGAGATCTTCTGTTGAATCTGACAATTAATCTTAATGGTGTACAGTCGTCTCAAATAAAACTGTGAAGGACCTCGGCGTTACTCTGGACCCTGATCTCTCTTTTGAAGAACAAATCAAGACCATTTCAAGGACAGCTTTTTTCCATCTACATAACATTGCAAAAATCAGAAACTTTCTTTCCAAAAATGATGCAGAAAAATTAATCCATGCTTTTGTCACTTCCAGTTTAGACTACTGCAATGCTCTACTTTCCGGCTACCCGGATAAATCACTAAATAAACTTCAGTTAGTGCTAAATACGGCTGCTAGAATCCTGACTAAAACCCCAAAATTTGATCATATTACTCTAGTGCTAGCCTCCTTACACTGGCTTCCTGTCAAGGCAAGGGCTGATTTAAAGGTTTTACTGCTAACCTACAAAGCATTATATAGGCTTGCTCCTACCTATCTCTCTGATTTGGTCCTGCCGTACATACCTACACGTACGCTACGTGTCACAAAACACAGGCCTCCTAATTGTCCCTAGAATTTCTAAGCAAACAGCTGGAGGCAGGGCTTTCTCCTATAGAGCTCCATTTTTATGGAATGGTCTGCCTACCCATGTAAGAGACGCAAACTCGGTCTCAACCTTTAAGTCTTTACTGAAGACTCATCTCTTCAGTGGGTCATATGATTGAGTGTAGTCTGGCCCAGAAGTGGGAAGGTGAACGGAAAAGCTCTGGAGCAACGAACCGCCCTTGCTGTCTCTGCCTGGCCGGTTCCCCTCTTTCCACTGGGATTCTCTGCCTCTAACCCTCTTACAGGGGCTGAGTCACTGTCTTACTTGGGCTCTTTCATACTGTCCCTAGGAGGGGTGCGTAACTTGAGTGGGTTGAGTCACTGATGTGATCTTCCTGTCTGGGTTGGCGCCCCCCCTTGGGTTGTGCCATGGCAGAGATCTTTCTGGGCTATACTCGGCCTTGTCTCAGGATGGAAGGTTGGTGGTTGAAGATATCCATCTAGTGGTGTGGGGGCTGTGCTTTGGCAAAGTGGGTGGGGTTATATCCTTCCTGTTTTGCCTTGTCCGGGTGTGTCCTCGGATGGGGCCACAGTGTCTCCTGACCCCTCCTGTCTCAGCCACCAGTATTTATGCTGCAGTAGTTTATGTGTCGGGGGGCTAGTTTCAGTTTGTTATATCTGGAGTACTTCTCCTGTCCTATTCAGTGTCCTGTGTGAATTTAAGTGTACTCTCTCTAATTCTCTCTTTCTCTCTTTCTTTCTCTCTCTCGGAGGACCTGAGCCCTAGGACCATGCCTCAGGACTACCTGACATGATGACTCCTTGCTGTCCCCAGTCCACCTGGCTGTGCTGCTGCTCCAGTTTCAACTGTTCTGCCTTATTATTATTGGACCATGCTGGTCATTTATGAACATTTGAACATCTTGGCCATGTTCTGTTATAATCTCCACCCGGCACAGCCAGAAGAGCACTGACCACCCCACATAGCCTGGTTCCTCTCTAGGTTTCTTCCTAGGTTTTGGCCTTTCTAGGGAGCCACCATGCTTCTACACCTGCATTGCTTGCTGTTTGGGGTTTTAGGCTGGGTTTCTGTTCAGCACTTTGAGATATCAGCTGATCTACGAAGGGCTATATAAATACATTTGATTTGATTTGATTTTTTGATCTGTGGAGGGTGCCGGGCAGTTGACCGGGTTAGGGGTAGCTATGTGGAAAGCATGGCCAGCCGTAGAGAAATGCTTATTGAAATTCTCAATTATAGTGGATTTATCGGTGGTGACAGTGTTTCCTAGCCTCAGAGCAGTGGGCAGCTGGGAGGAGGTGCTCTTATTCTCCATGGACTTTACAGTGTCCCAGAACTTTTTTGAGTTAGTACTACAGGATGCAAATTTCTGTTTGAAAAAGCTTGTCTTAGCTTTTCTAACTGCCTGTGTATATTTGTTCCTAACTTCCCTGAAAAGTTGCATATCACGGGGGCTATTCGATGCTAATGCAGAAGGCCACAGTATGTTTTTGTGCTGGTCAAGGGCAGACAGGTCTGGCGTGAACCAAGGACTATATCTATTCCTAGTTCTAAATTTGGCCAGGCATCATCTACTGACGGGATGAGGTCAATGTCATTCCAGGATACCCCGGCCAGGTCGATTAGAAAGGCCTGCTCGCAGAAGTGTTTCAGGGAGCGTTTGACAGGGATGAGGGGTGGTCGTTTGGCCGCAGACCCATTACGGATGCAGGCAATGAGGCAGTGATCACTGAGATCTTGATTGAAAACAGCAGAGGTGTACTTGGAGGGCGAATTAGTTAGGATGACTTCTATGAGGGTACCCGTGTTTACTGATTTGGGGTTGTACCTGGTAGGTTCATTGATAATTTGTGTGAGATTGAGGGCATCAAGCTTAGTTTGTAGGATTGCCGGGGTGTTAAGCATGTCCCAGTTTAGGTCACCTAGTAGCACGAGCTCAGAAGATAGATGGGGGGCACATATAGTATCGAGGGCACAGCTGGGGGCAGAGGGAGGTCTATAGCAAGCGGCAACAGTGAGAGACTTGTTTCTGGAAAGGTGAATTTTTAGAAGTAGAAGCTCAAATTGTTTGGGTACAGACCTGGATAGTAATACAGAACTCTGCAGGCTATCTTTGGCAGTTCTATCTTGGCGGAAAACGTTATAGTTAGCAATGGAGATTTCACGGTTTTTGGTGGATTTCCTAAGCCAGGATTCAGACACGGCTAAGACATCTGGGTTGGCAGAGTGTGCTAAAGCAGTGAGTAAAAGAAATTTAGGGAGTAGGAGTTTACAGAAGTCGACAAATGAGAGCACCTGGGGGGTGGAGCTAGGCACTGCAGGACCTGGATTAACCTCCACATCTTTTTTTTTTTTTTTGACAAGGCAAGTCAGTTAAGAACAAATTCTTATTTTCAATGATGGCCTAGGAACAGTGGGTTAACTGCCTGTTCAGGGGCAGAACAACAGATTCTCTGCCAACCCAGATGCCAACCCAGATGACCTTGTCAGCTCAGGGGTTTGAACTCTCCGGTTACTAGTCACACACTCTAACCACTAATCACACGCTCTAACCACTAATCACACGCTCTAACCACTAGACTACCATGCCGCCCCAGAGGAACAGAGGAGAAGTAGGATAAAGGGTATGGCTAAAAGACTTTACGAACTGGCCGTCTAGCACGTTCAGAACAGAGAGTAAAAGGAGCAGGTTTCTGGGCACGATAGCATAGATTCAAGGCATAGTGTACTGACAAAGGTAGGATGTGAGTACATTGGAGGTAAACCTAGGCATTGAGTAATGAAGAGAGAGATATAGTCTCTAGAGATGTTTAAACCAGGTGATGTCATTGCATATGTAGGAGGTGGAACAACATGGTTGGTTGAGGCATATTGAGCAGGGCTAGAGGCTCTACATTGAAATAAGACAGTAATCACGAACCAGGAGAGTAATGGACAAGGCATATTGATATTAGAGAGAGGCATGCGTAGCCAAGTGAACATATGGGTCCAGTGAGTGGTTGGGCTGGCTGAGGACATGGCGATTCAGACAGTTAGCAGGCTAACAAGCTAACAGTTAGTAGGCCGGAGCTAAACAAGCTAGCAGCTAGTAGACCAGGGCAAGCTAGCAGTAAGCAGGCCGGGTTTGCAAGCAAGAAGTTAGCATGGGCTAGCAGTTAGTAGACCAGTGCAAGCTAGCAGTTAGCAGACCGGGTTAGCAAGCAAGCAGTTAGCAAGGGCTAGCAGTTAGCAGTCTGGGCAGGCAAGCTAGCAGTTAGCAGACCAGGGCCCGGCAGTTTAGCAGTTAGCAGACCGGGTTAGCAAGCAAGCAAGCAGAGAGCAGGGGCTAGAAAGTTAGCCTTTGGGGGGGGAACGACGCGATGGGGGTAAGTCTGTTTTTGCCTCTTCGTGCGGTGACGTCGATAGACCAATCGTGGAATTAGTAGGGTTCCAAGTAGCTCTAGGTAGCTAGCAGGCCGATATTGTAAACCCTGGAGTATACTTTGGTGGTAGCACAGGAACCCTGGCCGGGCTAGCTTCAAGCTAAATTGGTGCTTGCTCTGGGATGGAAACGCTAGCCAGGAGTAGTCATCTGGAATTGCGGTTAGCTAGTTGTGAAGATCCAGATGAAAATGTTCAGTTTGAGGTAGGAATCCGGGGATAAAAATAACAGGTCCGTTATGCTCTGGTTAGAGTCACGTTGTTCGAACTGACGAGAGCTTTCAGAGCTGAAGGATAGCTGATGACCGCTGGCAATGGTTTGCTGACTGATATCTTCACCCACGACTGCGTGGCCACGCACGCCTCCAACTCAATCATCAAGTTTGCGGACGACACAACAGTGGTAGGCTTGATTACCAACAACGACGAGACGGCCTACAGGGAGGAGGTGAGGGCCCTCGGAGTGTGGTGTCAGGAAAATAACCTCACACTCAACGTCAACAAAACTAAGGAGATGATTGTGGACTTCAGGAAACAGCAGAGGGAACAACCCCCTGTCCACATCGATGGAACAGTAGTGTAGAGGGTAGTAAGTTTTAAGTTCCTCGGCGTACACATCACAGACTAACTGAATTGGTCCACCCACACAGACAGCATCGTGAAGAAGGCGCAGCAGCGCCTCTTCAACCTCAGGAGGCTGAAGAAATTTGGCTTATCACCAAAAGCACTCACAAACTTCTACAGATGCACAATCGAGAGCATCCTGTCGGGCTGTATCACCGCCTGGTACGGCAACTGCTCCGCCCACAACCGTAAGGCTCTCCAGAGAGTAGTGAGGTCTGCACAACGCATCACCGGGGGCAAACTACCTGCCCTCCAGGACACCTACACCACCCGATGTCACAGGAAGGCCATAAAGATCATCAAGGACAGCAACCACCCGAGCCACTGCCTGTTCACCCCGCTATCATCCAGAAGGCGAGGTCAGTACAGGTGCATCAAAGCTGGGACAGAGAGACTGAAAAACAGCTTCTATCTCAAGGCCATCAGACTGTTAAACAGCCACCACTAACATTGAGTGGCTGCTGCCAACACACTGACTCAACTCCAGCCACTTTAATAATGGGAATTGATGGGAAATGATGTAAAATATATCACTAGCCACTTTAAACAATGCTACCTAATATAATGTTCCCTACATTATTCATCTCATATGTATACGTATATACTGTACTCTATATCATCTACTGCATCCTTATGTAATACATGTATCACTAGCCACTTTAACTATGCCACTTTGTTTACATACTCATCTCATATGTATATACTGCACTCAATACCATCTACTGTATCTTGCCTATGCCGCTCTGTACCATCACTCATTCATATATCTTCATGTACATATTCTTTATCCCCTTATACTTGTGTCTATAAGGTAGTAGTTTTGGAATTGTTAGCTAGATTACTTGTTGGTTATTACTGCATTGTCGGAACTAAAAGCACAAGCATTTCGCTACACTCGCATTAACATCTGCTAACTAATTTGATTTGATTTTGATTTGATATCTGGTAGTTAGCTGGCTAGCTTCAGTTGAGGGATTCCAGATCCAAAGTAAATATAAATACTTTCGGAAAAAAAAGCAGATCCACGCCACATTAGGTGGGTTGCGGGTTGCAGGAGAGTATTTAGATGATGAGGTTTAGCAAAATATTTTAAAGGATATGCGACGAAAAATATGTAAAACGATATATACAAGGGACACGACAGGACAAAGACATCTGACTGCTACGCCATCTTAACCACACACACACACACACACACCTCCTTCCCCCCAATCTGTGTCATGTTATAAAACAGAGACAATGACAGGCTAATGATGCATAATGATATTAGTTGATGTACAAGAGCCTAGCTTGGGTTGTCATCACACTCCTTCTATTAAGTGTAAAACTGTTAATTACATTATAATCCATGCCTTCTGGGAATGCTATAAGGTCCAAACGTTATGGGTGGAGTTAGAAAGTTGGATGTCAGAAGTATTACAATGTACATTTCCTGTTAATCTGTCTGTCTGCATATTTCCAGACATGGCATATGAGGGTGCTGTGAGATACCCGATGGGTTGTAGGATACTTTCTCGTAAATAATTTTGAAAAAACTGGATATCAACCAATCCTCTATCGTTAACACAATTGAAAGGTCAAATGCTTTATTATCTAAATGTTGAAAGTGTGTGGGCGATGGAGAGAAACAAAATGGTGCAGTTTGAGGACATGTGGCAGAGAGTGATGCGGGCGCTGGAGATGGGGGTGTGAGCAGGTGGATCTGGGCAGGTGTGATGTCATTGATGTCTCTGTGTGTTTGTATACTGTTGGTATGTGTATGTTGTGTATTGTTAGATTTTTTTATTAAATCTTTTTTATTCTTATATGCATTTTTCGTATTCTTTATAGCTGACGTCATGGATGGGGTGACACATTTTAATTTTATTGCAGAGGTGTTGTTTCATATAGACCTGGTTGGATAGACCTATATATATTTATTTTCAGCTACTTTATTAACCGGATCAGATAAAGCGTAAAAGGAGGGAGAGAGGCGGGGCTCTGGCAGGCAGGGGAGGGGCCGTATTGTGAGTGAGTGACACAGGGAGCAGGATGGACGGATGGGAAGATGAAAAACAGCAACCAACCAAGCCAACTCGCTTATTTCTCATCACATATGATTACGTAGTACCTGTCTTGACTGCATCAAACCGAGAGAAGCTAGTTAAGCCAGCTAACTTTAGCTCGCTAGGTTAATTGAGGCTCCAGTGCGTGTGCTTTCTCATTCTACAGTTACAAATAACAACAATCAGAATATTAAGTAGCAGACTACCTGTCGGCTCATGGTCGTTGTAGCCTATCCTTCTCCTCTAACTTTTAATTCAGTAATTTTTATTTCATTAACCATTGATTAAATGTCTCCTAACTTTTGTCACACACTGAAGCTCTATGGCTGTAGCCTACTGCCACTTTGATGACTTATGATTGGCCAACAACAACAACATGCTAAACACGCCATGCTCCACTCTTGTGAAAAGCAAAAGCAGCAGCATAAATTATAACATTCTTTCTCGATACTTTTTATTTGACCTTTATTTAACTTGGCAAGTCAGTTAAGAACAAAATCTTATTTACAATGACGGCCTACACCGGCCAAACCTGGACGACGCTGGGCCAATTGTGCACCGTAGTGACGCCTCTAGCACTGAGATGCAGTGCATTAGACCGCTGCGCCACTTGGGAGCCTATTACAACTGTAGCATTCGGATATGTACGGCCCCTTCCGGACAAGTCAGTTAAAATTACACATATACAAGCCCTGTGACAGTCATATCAGATTCCACCCAGGCCTGTGACAGTCATATCAGATCCGACCCAGACCTGTGACATTATTTAGAATTCTAGATCCAGACCTGCTCCGGTCTCGGATCTGGTTTCGGGTAGTCGGGTACAGGTGGATCCGTGAAGACCTCTACCCTGCTGTGAATATTACAACAGTCTTTTACTGTGATTTTTTGTTGACTGTTGAGAAGAGTGGAGAGAGAGAGAGTGGGAGTGGGAGAGAGAGAGAGGCATGGTCTAGTTCTAGGATTTCACCCACTTCATCAGTACTACATTTGTATGATTTCCTCTCTAAACAATTGATTGAGATGAAATATGAAATGTTTACTGTGATGTAAATATTTTGACCTAAATTATATACTTCCTCTATTTCCTTATAATGCATTGATGCATTAGGTCTCGCTCGTGAAAGAGGTCTAGTTAAATAAATGCTATATAAAGCCTATATAAAATATACACTATCGTTCAAAAGTTTGGGGTTACTTAGAAATGTCCTTGTTTTTGAAAGAAAAACATCAAACTGATCAGAAATACAGTGTAGACATTGTTAATGTTGCAAATGACTATTGTAGCTGGTAAACGGCAGATTTTTTTATGGAATATCTACATAGGCGTACAGAGGCCCATTACCAATGGCATGTTGTGTTAACTAATCCAAGTTTATCATTTTAAAAGGCTAATTGATCATTGGAAAACCCTTTTGCAATTATGTTAGCACAGCTGAAAATTGTTGTGCTGATTAAAAGAAGCAATAAAACTGAACTTCTTTAGACTAGTTGAGTATCTGGAGCATCAGCATTTGTGGGTTCGATTATAGGCTCAAAATGGCCAGAAACAAATAACTTTCTTCTGAAACTCGTCAGTCTATTCTTGTTCTAAGAAATTTAGGCTATTCCATGCGAGAAACTGAAGATCTCGTACAACGCTGTGTACTACTCCCTTCACAGAACAGCGCAAACTGGCTCTAACCAGAATAGAAAGAGGAGTGGGAGGCCCCGGTGCACAACTGAGCAAGAGGACAAGTCCAGTAGAGCCTCAACTGGCAGCTTCATTAAATAGTACCCGCAAAACACCAGTCTCAACATCAACGGTGAAGAGGCGACTCCGGGATGCTGGCCTTCTAGGCAGAGTTGCAAAGAAAAAATCTACATCTCATACTGGCCAATGAAAATAATAGATTAATATGGGCAAATTAACACAGACAATGGACAGAGGAAGATTGGAAAAAAAGTGTTATGGACAGACGACTCTAAGTTTGAGCTGTTCGGATCACGAAGAAGAAGATTCGTGAGACGTAGAACAAATGAAAAGATGCTGGACGAGTGCTTGACACCATCTGTCAAGCATGGTGGAGGCAATGTGATGATGATCTGGGATTGCTTTGGCGGTGGTAAAGTGGGAGATTTGTACAGGGTAAAAGGGATCTTGAAGAAGGAAGGCTGTCACTCCATTTTGCATCGCCATGCCATACGCTGTGGACAGCTCTTAATTAGAGCCAATTTCCTCCTACAACAGGACAATGACTCAAAGCACAGCTCCAAACTATGCAATAACTATTTAGGGAAGTAGCAGTCAGCTGGTATTCTGTCTATAACGGAGTCCATAAGAAGGGCCCATCAAGCCAATCTGACTTGTGGGAGGTGCTTCAGGAAGCATAGGGTGAAATATCTTCAGATTACCTCAACAAATACTTATTTTCCACCATAATTTGCAAATCAATTAATTAAAAATCCTACAATGTGATTTTCTGGATTTTTTTTCCTCATTTTGTCTGTCATAGTTGAAGTGTACCAATGATGAAAATTACAGGCCTCACTCATCATTTTAAGTGGGAGAACTTGCACAATTGGTGGCTGACTAAATATTTTTTTTTGCCCCACTGTATACTGTAGCTCTAAATGTCATGTTAGCATATACACTGCCTGCCACCATCATCATCTTGATAATTGTTTGGCCTTTTTAACACATTGTTTACCACATACATCTTTCTTAATTAAAGTATTTTTACAGCATTGTTTGTCTTGACAAGTTGTTGATAGCCAACTACTTTTATGTCAAAGTCACATGGACTAAATATAGACAGACAGCTACTCCACCAGCCTCCTTCTTCCTTCTCTCTCCCAAACCCCGCCCCACTTCTTTTTTCTGTTCCCCCTCTCCTATCCTCCCTTTTCTTTATCCTCTTTCCCTCCCCTCTCCTCTACCCTTTACTGTTTCCAACTCCTATCTTCACTGTAGGGAAGTACGTCACCACACCTAGGTTGGACAGAATTGGGTTACCACGTGGACAAGCTGCTGTGCTGCTTCAGAAAGAAAGCCAAAACCACAGCATACTGTCTGCCAGAATGAATAACTGCAGAGGAAACATTTCATTGTGGCACAACATGTTGTAGGCAACCTTAAAACAGATTGCATTATGCTAATATGACATTGCATTATGTTAATATGACATGGCAAATTATCAGTCTTTTCCCCTATGAAAGGTCAATGGTTTGTGCACGGTCCCAAAAAGCCATGAAAGCTGTGTATTTTTTTCATCAGTCAGTATTATGGCCATGTGCTATCCTTATGGATTTCAATATAATGAAGTACAGTTTCTGCCTATAGTATATCACATCATATTAATGAGGTAGCTAACCAAAATTATAAGTGTACCCAATCCTACGAAAACCTAGAGTTTATGGCCCCAAAGAGACAGCAAACCAAGATGTGGGTTGAGCTTCAATCTTGCACCTCAATACCACCATCAACCATCCCACCATCACCACCACCACCACCACCATCATCCACTCTATCGTACTACCAGTGTCCATCCCACCACCATCATCCACTCCATCATATTACCGGTGTTCATCCAAACATCACCACCACCATCATCCACTCCATCGTACTACCAGTGTACATCCCACCATCACCACCACCCTCATCCATTCCATCGTACTACCAGTGTCCATCCCACCATCATCCACTCCATCGTACTACCAGTGTCCATCCCACCATCACCACCACCCTCATCCATGCCATCGTACTACCAGTGTTCATCCAACCATCACCACCACCATCATCCACTCCATCGTACTACCAGTGTCCATCCCACCATCACCACCACCCTCATCCATTCCATCGTACTACCAGTGTCCATCCCACCATCATCCACTCCATCGTACTACCAGCGTCCATCCATCCCACCATCACCACCACCATCATCCACTCCATCCTACTACCAGTGTCCATCTCACCATCACCACCACCATCATCCACTCCATCCTACTACCAGCGTCCATCCCACCATCAAAATCAGGATAAGTTTAGATCATGAATTATAAATCCCTCAGATCTAACAAAGAACGCTGAGTCTGTGTGCAGTCAAAAACACGATTTTCCTTTGTTTTATATATATTTCCACACTATGAGATTGGAATTATACTGTGAAATTGTGAGAAATATGATAACGTCTTTTTAATGTAAGAGCTGTTTAAAAAGACTGCCTGAAATTTCAGCCTGTCGTGGTGGAATGGAGTATTGGTCTTCCATGGTGACATCACCAGGCGGTAAGTTGGTTAATAGACCAAAAACAAATATAGTTCCAAACGTCTCTGTCAATAACAGCTGGTTTCCAGTGTTCCCCTCCTCACTCAGACCACTCCAAGACAGCCCTAGCAAAATTCTACTTTGAAAAATGTGTCTTTGCTAAGAAGCAATTTTTTTAAACCATTTTAATTTAAAAAATAAAAGATTGGTACTTAATTGTTACAAAGAAAGGATTTGATACTAACATAAAAACAGCTGCATTGACCCTTCAGATTGGCTGCCTGGTTAAGTTCCTTTAGGCCTAAAGCAGCCATTTTTCTCTCAATATCAAATCATTTCCAGGGGTAAAAATTAAGGGCTACTTTACTGTGATTTTTTTTCAATTAAAATTGTCAAAAAGAAACAAAAATAGCTTCTTAGTAAATAACAATTTCTCAAGCAAGAATATTTCTAGGACTTCTGGAAGTGGTCTGAGTGGGGAGGAGATTATGGAAAACGAGTTGTTATATTGGCAGAGAAGTTTGGAACTCTTTTCTTTTAAGTCTATTAAATCATTTAACCAACAAGATCTCCTGGTTTTACCAATTTGACTTCAAATTTTGTTTTTGACACCGTGGCGTGACTCCTCCTTCTCAAAACCCATTGGAGGAGAACGTCAGTGGAGAGGGACCTCTGACTTTATCATCCAAACCCATTGGAGGAGAACGTCAGTGGAGAGGGACCTCTGACTATCATCCAAACCCATTGGAGGAGAACGTCAGTGGAGAGGGACCTCTGACTTTATCATCCAAACCCATTGGAGGAGAACGTCAGTGGAGAGGGACCTCTGACTTTATCATCCAAACCCATTGGAGGAGAAGGTCAGTGGAGAGGGACCTCTGACTTTATCATCCAAACCCATTGGAGGAGAAGGTCAGTGGAGAGGGACCTCTGACTTTATCATCCAAACCCATTGGAGGAGAAGGTCAGTGGAGAGGGACCTCTGACTTTATCATCCAAACCCATTGGAGGAGAACGTCAGTGGAGAGGGACCTCTGACTTTATCATCCAAACCCATTGGAGGAGAAGGTCAGTGGAGAGGGACCTCTGACTTTATCATCCAAACCCATTGGAGGAGAAGGTCAGTGGAGAGGGACCTCTGACTTTATCATCCAAACCCATTGGAGGAGAACGTCAGTGGAGAGGGACCTCTGACTTTATCATCCAAACCCATTGGAGGAGAAGGTCAGTGGAGAGGGACCTCTGACTTTATCATCCAAACCCATTGGAGGAGAAGGTCAGTGGAGAGGGACCTCTGACTTTATCATCCAAACCCATTGGAGGAAATGGTCAGTGGAGAGGGACCTCTGACTTTATCATCCAAACCCATTGGAGGAAATGGTCAGTGGAGAGGGACCTCTGACTTTATCATCCAAACCCATTGGAGGAGAAGGTCAGTGGAGAGGGACCTCTGACTTTATCATCCAATTGCTTTTGAGAAGGAGGCAAGGAGAGAGGAGAGAGGACGGGAGGAATTTGTCATTGAGATTCTCCCATATTCTATTTCTATTATTTCATACCTCTGACGGTACATCATGACATTTGGATAGCTCAAGAAAGAATAGCTGCCTGGTGTCTATATGTTCGTACGCAGCACAGGAAGAACTGGAAGATGGTTCCTCTCAGGACGGTGGCAGCTATGATCCGTTCTCAATGTATTCTCACTCTGTCTTCCTCTCTCCTCACCAGGATTATTATTCTCCCGACATCTGACATGCAGAGGCCGGGCACACATAGCACTGCACGCACACACACACACACACACACACGGCACAGTACCTCACTGTCTTCTGCACATGCATGAACAATGGAGCAATTGCAGAATACTGTAGTCAAGCCTAGTGAGGCAGTGTCTTTATTCACCAAAGCATAGAGGGACACACACACACAATGGTATGGAAAACACAGTGAGGTGTTAAGGTAACATGTATTTGTAGGTCATTTTAGTTATTCATCATCTGTCATTCAATGTATATATATATGAAACGTTCTACTGTAGAATACACCATCATGGGAGTATCAGCATAAACCATCTCCCAAAATCAATACAGGAGTCTTCCAAAGTTGCATCTGAGAGAAGGTTACTGTTTGGGTTCCCACCCTGTGTCTGCTATTCCAGACATATTCTAAAAGAGACCATGTTGCCTACCATGGAGCTACATGCACAAGACAATCAAATGTACGAAATTGTCTATATCATAATGGGAGCATAAGCATTATTTTAAAACTATATTTAACCTTCGTTTAACTAGGCAAGTCAGTTAAAAACAAATTCTTATTTACAATGATGGCCTACCGGGGAACAGTGGGTTTACTGCCTTGTTCACGGACAGAACAACAGATTTTTACCTTGTCAGCTCAGGGATTCGATTCAGCAACCTTTCAGTTACTGGCCCAACGCTCTAAACACTAGGCTACCTGCCACTGAACCAAAGGAGCCCCTAAATGATGGTTCCTATTTGTATTTCCACCCTGTGAGAGACTGCTCTCGTCAGGGCTAATATTGCTCTTAGGCTACACTCCTCCAGGAGTCAGTTTCATATTTCTGTTCAAGCCCACATAATAAGTACCACCAATGGAATACAGTGTCTGCTCTGAGAATAATTGAAGAGAAGAATATAACTAATGTGGCATGAAGTAGCAGGTGTCTCACTGCAGGGGAATACCGAAATGAAGATTAGGTGTCAGTCCCTATGGGCCCTGGTTAAAAGTAGTGCGCTATGGAAGGAATAGGGTACCATTTGGGATGTAACCAAGATATAATGTTGTCTTTACTTCATCAACAAAGCCATTAGCAATGCAACGAGGAAATGACAAACAAAGAGAGGAAATAGACAGAACATGTCCAAACAGTAACACCTTCTCAAATGGGATCATTGAAAAGATTCACATTTCCAACATCTGCCTTCAAATCACAGAAGAATATGGTCCAACATTGCACCAACATCTATAGGCCAAGATCTAGCCATAAGAACACATGAGCAATGTCAGAAGTCCACTATCTTCTCTGAAATGCTAACCTTGAAATCAAGCAAAATGTCACCAAGAAAAGGTTTCTGGTGTGTTTCACATTTCTTAAAAATACTTAATTTAGAATGCTTAGATGATGCTATTGTAATCACTCATCAAAGATCGATAGAGCAAGATTGAGTTGGAAGAAATGAATACAGGTGGCATATCTAACAAGGCCTCTAGTCTTGGCTACATGATGTTATGGAATACACAACATACTGCATACAGCACAGGAGGTGGTGGCACCTTAACTGTGGAGGACGGGCTTGTGGTAATGACTGGAGCGGAATAGGTGGAATGGTATCAAACACATCAAACACATGGTTTCCAGGTCTTTGATGCCATTCCATTTGCTCCGTTCTAGCCATTATTATGAGCCGTTCTCCCCTCAGCAGCCTCCTGTTGCATACAGTTACTGCACATATTCTACACATATGTGCCTATTGTAGTTGCTCCATATATTTTCTTTGCATGTGCATGTGGAAATCACTTCCTTCATCTTCTTCCAAATACATATTGTTTTTAATGACTGGAAACTTTCATTAGGAGGTAAAGCCATTGGAGATGAAAAAACGTCATAGGTCAACCATTCCCTGGTGACCTCTTCCAGGTAAAGGCAAGACACCTTAGAGAATGAGGAACACCTGCACGTTGGGCTAATGAGCCCTTGCAGGAGCTCAACCACTCATTAACAACCTTACAAACAACTATGACAACATATGTTAAAAAATTGTTGTATAATGATGAACCAATTTTGCACTGGTGGGTAGGTTACTTGAAATTATTGAATTGTCCTACTAGATAAGGTCTAAAGACCTATTGGGCCTACAGGCCTGTTGGCCTATCCTGGTCTAGAGGAAGAGAAGATCTGCATTTTCTGTAAACTGTTGGACTACTAATACTGCTTGAAATGATGGAAAACGATAAATAATCATGTCGTGTTGTTGTTTAGTTAAAGGGGAGCTGTTGGATAGTGTTAGTAAGACAGACAACGGCCCAGAAGAGAATCCAGATATCTTACCTTCGCTGCAGTCTTTGCCCTGGTAGTCAGTCTGCGAGCAGTCGCACGTGGGTTCATCGTTAATGACATTGCAGACCCCTCCATTTAAACACATGTTGGCTGCTGCACCACAGAGGTCGTTAATAACCCCAGCGCTGTTTAAAAGCGACGATTCCGTATTGTTGACCTTTATGTCCGTTATCCATCCGGTAAAAGGTACATGGTCCTTGACCACAGCTGATGTTAACCTTAAAGCCACAGATCGTAATTCCGGTGGTATTCCCCCAAGAAACAAGTGGCTGAAGACAGTCATATCCCTTCTTTTCGACTTTACTTCGACCCACTTCACTTCATTGTCGACCATTAGCGTTGTGTTTTTAAAGTTTCTCCATATTGTCACAGCATGCCACTGGCTGTCATTGACCGCTGTGTTGGTTAGAACCGTTGCGGGCTCAGCGCAGAAGATGGAGAATCGAAGACTGAGTTTACCGTTGTGTATTAGGAGTTCTAAAAAGTCACAGAATCCCTCGTCATCGAAGTACACTAACAGCCCGTGGGAACTCTTGGTTTTCATGTTGAAGCTCATTTCACTCTCACAACATGCATTCCACATTGGAAACCTTGCCCACTGGCCCTCTGCGCCTGTAAACTCCATAGTTGCCCCCATGTCTACCATACAGCACAAGAGAAGGCCTACCCATATTAGATGGGCGCCATGCCGCATTGCAAGAACCATGATGTGACCGAATTGTTCTTTAGGTCTAGGCTACAATACCGCTGAGTCAGATTTCAGACGGAATTGTCTTTTATCAAGCTAGATGAAGTTAGGGGTAAGGGTGATATAATACGCTGACTTACCACTAAGAATTGTGTATATGAACTGACACATTGTAAACCTAAATGAATTATTTTGTTGTCATAGCCTACCAGCAAGCTACACTAGTCTCCCGAAGAAAATACCATCTTTGAATATAGGACCACTTTCTGTCGCGCCTAAATCCCAATTTCTCAGTCCTATATATTTGTTTTTATTCCGTCAATATCTTCTGTCTCCCGATTAGTTTTATTCTATAGTCCAGATTTTCTTCAAAAAACAGGCAATGGTGATTCAGAATCCAATTTCCATCAGGCCTTTTATTTTTCTTGATTTTTGAATGTTTCTTATTTTCGGTGCCAGGCAGCTAGAGCGCACCAGTCGGTTCTACTGCTGTTGAAACGGCGTCAATAACCATCCTATTCACACCAGCGAGATGTGGCGGGCATCCAGAGTCATTGCTTTTGGCTTCTCACCCTGCATCCTCCGCCAAACAGAACGATTGTTATTGTTTGATTGATTATCGCATGGAGCTTTTCTTTTTTTTCCCAAGGCCAGTCTCTGATCCAAAAAGCTTAAGCTTACAACATAATGAGAAGAAGATCTGTAAAAAGAAAAGAAAAATAAGAACGGACAGTTCATTGTGTTATAGAAACATTTTGTTTATCAATTTGTCATATCATGTTAGCCATCTTGCATAATTATGATATATTCAGTAGAGGATGAATTGAGACCCCAAGGAATTGTGGGGAGCTGCGGTGGCGTGCCGATTGAAAGCACAGGAATCTCGGGATCTAGACTCAGTATTGCCAGGAAAAGTATGTATGTTTTGGTTGCAAAGAGAGCACATTCGCTCACACCTGCACGTCCGTATGTGTTCTATATCAATGGAAGATGTATTCTGTCTCAAAGGGTAGCCTACGTCGTTAGCGCAGATACGTTCTCTTTGCGCACACACATTCTTTGCGCACAAGGCGGTCGCCTGTCCTACAAATGTCAGGGAAACTTAACATAAGTAATCATTTCATTATTAGTCTACACCTGTTGTTTACGAAGCATTTGACAAATAACATTTGATTAGATTAGATTTTCATGTAGGCTATGTATTTATGAATGCAAGTGGAAGCAACTTTCTCAAAGCAAATCTAATCAGCTCACAATTACATAAACATCAACTAGCAATAGTCACCACTACTAGGCCTACATCATTTAATTCAATTACATCTAGAGAAATCATTTGGAATTGTAAATAGCTTATTCGAAAAAGTCGATCAAAATAAGTCTACAGCAGTAGCCTGTCTTATCTAACACAATTATTTCTCCCCATAGCTATCCCAGGGGGGAGAGGATACTTGTACCTTCCCCTATCAACCCTCATAGCCCGCCACAGGTGACGATATTATATGCCTCACAAAATGCTCCGCATCCAAGCAGCAGCATCCACAATCCTCTCAGCACAGGAACGTTCCATGAACTCTCACATTCCATAAGTAGATCTCATTCTAAATGTTGCGTTAGATAGGCCTAAGTGTTTTTGTTATTCAAGAGAATCTGCATGTAATGAAACCGCTGAAATCTTGTTTGTAGGTTTCCTCATTTCATATGTTGTTTAACTCAGACATTCCAGTAGAATTAAGACAAGCGCATGAATTCAGAATTTTCAAATTGGACGAGTTGCCTACCAGACCTCGGTTCAAATACCATGTTAATTATTAAGTTACTTTCACATACATTACGAAGGAAGTATTTGCACACATTCACAAAGTAGTAGCCTACATTTGGAAAGTATTGGCATGCATGGCATGTCTTTTTTATAGGAAATTACTTGAAACAGGGCTAGAGTACTTTCAAATACTTAAAATCGAAGTTGTGAATTCGGCCACATTGTTCGAAAATACGAAAATACAAAAGAAATAAGTAGCCTATGTAGAACATACATACTTAAATACACATATATTTGAACCCAGGTCTGGACAGGACAGACAGAAAACGACCTTTTAATCAAACCTAAGCGAAAATCATTCCATCCAAATGAGCTATACAGTTTGCTAGAAGCCATAATATACGGGGGATCGGGGACTGGAAATGAGTTACAGAGATTCAACCCATATCAAGCCAAATGTACCATAATATAATGACCGAATGGCAGGAAGATAAACATGAGATTCCACCCATATCAAGCCAAATGTACCATAATATAATGACCGAATGGCAGGAAGATAAACATGAGATTCCACAGCTGGTCCCATTACACTGTCTGTCTTACTCTCAACACATCAGATCATATTCAATTGACCCGTGCCTTCTACAGCAAACGAAATGTGCATATAAACGTGTTTTTAAAAGGCACTTGACAACATCCCTTAAATATTGCTAACAATAAAGAAATCAAATCTGCGGATTACACAGTTGCAAACGATTATGCATGTTTTATGGTTTTCCCTCAGCTATTCCGTTGCCGGTCTAGCAGCTCAACCTACTAGAGAAAAATAAAACCATACATGGAAAATACAAGGTCTCTTTTACCTGCATCTAGAATCTGATATCCAGGACCGAACCAAATCAGAACCCAAGTCCTCGTTTTCCATACCAAAGTATTGGATGACCATCTCTTGTTTCGAACACCACCTTTAATCTTAATTAGGCTACCCACCAAATAACATCACCATGCAGTGATCTCCGACTCAAACTATCCCAACAGATCCACACTAAAAACCATCAGCCTCACACTATTTTTGAAAACTGTGATTCACCGCATCATTGATCATCAGAGACCGAAAAAAATAAATGAGTTCTCTCTCCTATGTTCAAAAACTTACCAACACCTTTATAACGATTGAAAGAAGTCAACTCATAACGGTACTTTACCTAGGTTATTCCTCCTTTTCGATACTCAGAAAACGAAACAAATGTAGATAAACAGAGTCCCGGGAAAATCCTGTAATTTTGGTGAGGGGAAAACGGTGCAAACGGTGCAATCTGCCTCCCTGCTGCGCTCTGCAACAGACTGTCAGAAGACAGCGAGCGGGTCACGTGTCTCTCTCTCTCTCTCTCTCTCTCTCTCTCTCTCTCTCTCTCTCTCTCTCTCTCTCTCTCTCTCTCTCTCTCTCTCTCTCTCTCTCTCTCTCTCTCTCTCTCTCTCTCTCTCTCTCTCTCTCTCTCTCTCTCTCTCTCTCTCTCTCTCTCTCTCTCTGTAGCTGCCTGGCTGCCGCCGACTGGAGAGGGGAGGGGCCGAATGCTGCAGCACCTTGGACAGCGCCGTGCGCCGCTGTGCAGGTTGACGTTTATTGTCACGAATCTTGTGCTGGAGGCAGAACTGAGCGATTTCCGTAGATGGGGTAGCTGCAAATTCTAAATTGGCTGTATCATGAAAACAAAAATGTGCTTTTTGCTCTTAATTTAATGTTATGGTTAGGCATTAAGGTTAGCAGTGTGGTTACATTTAGGGGTACGGTTAGGGTTAGGTTTCAAATGAAATTGTATGACTTTGTGGCTGTGCCAACTAGTGACCATTCTGCAGAGCTGCCTCCAGGGCAAGATTCATGACAGTACATGACAACCTGCGGCCGCTGCTGCCGAACGAACAGAATACATATTCATCCACACTCACCAACCGTCGCCTCCGCAGACCTACGTGAAGTCACATTTCGTTTCAAATAATACACGAATTATATATCGATGAATTAGAGAGACAGGTGGGGAAAAAGAAGGGTGCGGTGCAGGGAAAATTAGTATTCTGTCGGCAACGGGGGTGGAAAACGGAAGAGGGAGAGGGGAGAGAAGAGATGCAACGTAACAGCATCAGGATGCGCAGCGAAGGGATGTGGCGACGTTTGAGGCCGGCAGGGAGTTCTCTTGATAATGTTTTTTTTTCTTACCATGAACACATTCTTTTAGTTGAAGTAGTGTAAGCTAAATTACATTATTGATCCCCTCGGGTAAATGTAACACAGCGAATTAAAGTGGACACTGTCGTTTAGCAAGTCTTATAAAAAGCAGGCCAACAAGAGCAGACTACTGTTCTGTAAAATGATCAGCTCTTGTTTATTATAACCTAAATCAATACTACAGTTAAGGGATATGATCAAAATAGCCTACTTTGGGAGTGGTGATATTTTAAAATGTTTGAAATGATATAGGCTAATTAACAATATAAAACATTGAACCATTAGGCCTACTTAATGTTTCCATTTCTCTGTTTGTTGTAGTTTGACAAACGACCCAGCTCCACAGTTAATCGTCTCATTCCAACCCTCATTCAGAACATATCCCCATGACCAATGAGTGAGTCCGGTATTTCATGACATAAATAAAAGCCAAATAGCGGTCCTGGCGCTAACATTTGACCCACCGAGGGACCCTCCCGATAACTATTCTAGATTGGTGTCTGAAGGCATCGCGGTCCAATCAATCGTTCGATTCAGCAGGGATGGACGAACCGAACGGATTTGATGTGACCATTGACCCCGCCCGCGCTGTTCTAAAACGTGATCACAGCAAGATGATTGCATTGTTGTCAAAGGCAATATAATTGAAAGTTACAGAGCCAATCCGTTTCATTTAAAGTATTTTAAAGTGTACAC
The DNA here is from genome assembly GCF_023373465.1 of Oncorhynchus keta. NCBI lineage: Eukaryota > Metazoa > Chordata > Actinopteri > Salmoniformes > Salmonidae > Oncorhynchus > Oncorhynchus keta. The sequence continues at coordinate 20,108,413 of NC_068444.1, read as the reverse complement.
CCTTCACACTGTTCCTTTTTCCAATTCAATACTACTGGGACATTGTGCCTTTACTGTGTGTGTAATAATAAAAAATATAATAATAATAACTTATCTTTGTGTCTGTGTGTATGTGTGTTATTGCTATGATGGCATGGTCATGGTTAATGTTTGGCTACAGACAAGGCAGTGAGAAAATTCATGATCAAAGGAGATGAAACAGACTAAGAAAATCTTAATGGGAAATAGTAATGTAATGTGTCCTTTTAAGTATGCACAGATAATTTAGTCTGGATCTAAATATAGTGCACTACTTTTGATCAGGGCCCATTGGGCTCTAGTTAAAAGTAGTGCACTTTTCAGGGAAAGGGGTGTTACTTGGGGTGCGTTCATACTTTTTAAGAAAACAGTCCTGACTCAGAAAGGGTGTTGAAAGGACAAGGTCTTTTCACAATAATATCATATTTTTTAAACTTTCAAAGCCTTTTGTATTAAGCCACTATGCTGAGAGTGAACACAGAGTTCTTGAACACGGAGTTAGTGAAAAATAGAGATAGGGCACTTTACATTAATGTGGGGCTTCAGATTTCCTCTCTATAGGCTCATACAAGGATAAGACTGTACTGTTCCATGTTAGAGAACCTGAGTTGGCTTCTTCTTTAATGGTTATACGAATTAACTGTGCTATGCACTCCTCTATACATGCTTTGACTCTATACATTAATATTGTATAGCTACTCATGTGTGGATACAAAGACATTGATTTTGTGCACTTGATTTGTCAAGAGTGATAGAGCACTGGAACTAGTCATGGTGTAGAAAAACACAGTGCAACAATGGTTCTGGTTCCTTCAGCACCAGCAGCAACTCAAGTACGCTTGGTTCAGGGCATTGGAAAGGGCACCAATGGTAACTCCAGTAGACCAGCATATAGTCTAGTCTGGTTCCAAATGTAGTGCACTATTTTTGATCAGGGCCCATAGTGCACTAAGCAAGGAAAAGAGTGTTATTTGGGATGCACTCATACTTTTAATGAAACAGTTTTCTGACTCAGAAAGGGTGTTGAAAGGACAAGGTCTTTCCCCATTACTATAATGTTGTTCAAAAGTTTTTCAAAAGTTTGGGGTCACTTAAAAATGTCCTTGTTTTTTGAAAAGCACATTTTTTCATCCATTAAAATAACATAACATTGATCAGAAATACAGTGTAGGCATTGATCAGAAATACAGTGTCATTTACAACATTAACAATGCCTACAGAAATAGAGTGTAGGCATGGTTAATGATGTAAATTACTATTGTGGCTGGAAACGGCTGATTTTTCATGGAATATCTGCATAGGACGACAGAGGCCCATTATCAGCAACCATCACTCCTGTGTTCCAAGGGCACATTGTGTTAGCTAGTCTAAGTTTATCTATTTAAAAGGCTAATTGATCTTTTATTTTTTTTCCATTTTTTTCACCCCCCTCTTCGGAGAACAAATATCTTATTTCCTTTTTACATCTTTTTTGCTACATATACATCCATTTTACCCATACATTTTTCATACACATTGATATGTATATTTGACATACATGGTACCTTTATATATAACAACAATACACTACCAAACAAACTCTTTAATCCCAACCCTCAGCCTCTCTCTGCCCATCCCACCTATCACCATAGACCAACCCTCAGCCACTCTCTGCCCATCCCACGTAATCACCATAGACCAACCCTCAGCCACTCTCTGCCCATCCCACCTATCACCATAGACCAACCCTCAGCCACTCTCTGCCCATGCCACCTATCATCATAGACCGCCCTTGTTTTTTTTCCTGGAGGATAAAACTGAAATTGTAACTTTCTTTGTATGGCTTGTTTAAGAAAGGGTGATACTTTAAACAATACTTAATTTTCAATTAGTCAGAAATGAGAAGTTGTAATCTGTATGAAGGCAAATTAGCAATTTTTGAACAAAGGATGAGCTTTTCTTAATAATGTACTGGAGAACTATTTTGGGTTTAGGTATAACTTATGTATGAGTGAAACTTTTAGGTTGAGTTTTAAAGCTTTAATATTTAATAATTTTAGCCCCCCAAATTCACATTCATTATGTACATAGGCACGTTCAGTTTTGTTTGGCTTAGCATTCCAAATAAAATTCTATTTTTTGTTCATATGATTTTAAAAACTATTAATCTAGAGTAGGCAATGCCATTAGTAAGTAACTATACTGTGATAGGACCAGAGATAATCAATGTAATTTTTCCATAAATAGACAAGTATTTACCTCTCCATAGCTGCAATATCGTATCTATTTTTGCTAACATTCTATTGAAATGAATTGTGGTAAGTTCATTTACACTTTTGAGATGAAGTATGTCTACTTCACCATCCGCCCATTTTATTGGTAAACTACAAGGTAGTGTGTTTTTTTTAACGATCCAATGCGTAATATGGTTCACTTGTCATAATTAGGTTTTAATCCAGAGATGCTAGAAAGTGATCAAGATATTCAATGAGACTGTGCAGGGATCCAGATTGTGGATTTAAGAATACAGCATACATTGACTCTGTTTTTATCCCCTGGATTTGAATCCCCTTGATGTTCTTGTTGGATCTAATTTTAATAGCTAGCATTTCAATGGCCGTAATAAGTAGATATGGAGTAAACGAACAACCTTGTTTTACTCCTCTTAAAAGCTCAATACTTTCTGAGGAGTAACCATTGTTTAGTATTTTACATATGGGGTTGCTGTATATGACTTTAACTCATTTTATAAGAGATTTAAAAAAAAAACTGGCAGTTTCATTAAATAGTACCTGCAAAACACCAGTCTCAACGTCAACAGTGAAGAGGCGACTCCGGGATGCTGGCCTTCTAGGCAGAGTTCCTTTGTCTAGTGTCTGTGTTCTTTTGCCAATCTTAATATTTCATTTTTATTGGCCAGTCTGAGATATGTATTTTTCTTTGCAACTCTGCCTAGAAGGTCAGCATCCCGGAGTCGCCTCTTCACCGTTGATGTTGAGACTGGTGTTTTGCAGGTACTATTTGAAACTGCCAGTTGAGGACTTGTGAGGGGTCTGTTTCTCAAACTAGACACTCTAATGTACTTGTCCTCTTGCTCAGTTGTGCAACGGGGCCTACCACTCCTCTTTCTATTCTGGTTAGGGACAGTTTGCGCTATTCTGTGAAGGGAGTAGGATGAGATCTTCAGAGATCTTCAGTTTCTTGGCAATTTCTCGCATTCAGAGAAAGACTAGACTGACGACTTTCAGAAGAAAGTTATTTGTTTCTGGATATTTTGAGCCTGTGATTGAAACTACAAATACTGATGCTCCAGATACTCAACTAGACTAAAGAAGGCCAGTTTTATTGCTTCTTTAATCCCAATAACAGTTTTCAGCTGTGCTAACATAATTGTAAAAGGGTTTAATAATGATCAATTAGCCTTTTAAAAAGATGAACTTGGCTTAGTTAACACAACATGCCATTGGAACACAGGAGTGATGGTTGCTGAAAATGGGCCTCTGTACGCCTATGTAGATATTCCATACAAAATCAGCCATTTCCAGCTACAATAGTCATTTACAAGATTAACAATATCTACACTGTATTTCTGATCAATTTGATGTTATTTTAAGGACATTTCTAAGTGAGCCCAAACTTTTGAACGGTAGTGTATATATATATATTTTTGTACTTTCAGGTCACCATCAGTAACTCCAGTAAACAGTTCAAAAACATGGAAAGTGCACCAGCAGTAACTCAGAACAGCCCACCTGGGCCAAGTTTTTCAAAAGTTATCTATCCATATATCACACCCCCTCGGGCCTTATTGCTTAAGTATCACAGAGCCTAATATATAACATTCAATAATAAACTCAACACCAGGTGGACAGTCAAATGAATGCAATAAGGGGAGACAGAAGGGCGGGAGATCATGGCAGGAGCAGTGTGCAGGTCTTCTTGTCTTTCTATCATCAAATTATTCCCACGCAACTGAAACAAATGTCCACACTATCTGTGCGAGGCCGAGGTTAATCCGCATGGTCACATGTTGTAGGACCACCTTAAAGATATAGCTTGTAAAGTACAGAAGCCTATGAAGATAATTTTGTTATAATAGTAGGATCACCTTAAAATATGTAACATGTAAAGTACAGAAGCCTACGAAGGCTATTATGTTACAGCTGCTTATGTCAGAGATACAAGCAGTAGGAGACCAGCTGGCATCAAGGTTACTAGTTAGCTAGACCCAGATACACACTGGATGAAGCCTGTGACGAGAGTCAAAAGGCCTTTATGGCAGACGTAGGTACAATATAGGAATGTTGATGGGAGAGAGAACTTGGTAAAATTATCAACAGCTTAAATAGCTCAATATGAGCGTGTTAAATGTTCTTAAACAAGAATCAACGCACTTGAATGCAATACAGTAGTTTAACTACAATGGCTTTGTGTTGAATGACTTTGGGCCAGAGAATCCTAACATGTTTATGTTGTGTAAATCTCCCATTGAAATCTCACCCTGAAAGTGTAAATTATCATCTCAGGCAAAAGATGCTTATCTCCGACCTGGTGTCTGTATCTGTGTGTGTGTGAATGTGTGTGTGTGTGTGTGTGCGTGTGTGTATTTGTGGAGACAACACACCCTGCATGCATGTTATGCCTGGCTGGGGAAGATCCATTGACATTGCATTGTGTTTGTGTAGCTGAAAGAGAAGCAGTGTAGCATCTTATCAACTCTCCCATATTGCTGCTTTCTATAAACTGTGACAGGATGAGCGATGCACAAATCAGATGGGACTGAGATCCCTCATCGGCTGCTGCCCAGGCTCATCCCTCATACAGCTTGCTAACACACACAAATGCATACACACACACACACACACACACACACACACACACACACACACACACACACACACACACACACACACACACACACACACACACACACACACACACACACACACACACACACACACACACACACACACACACACACACACACACACACACACACACACACGCACACGCACACGCACACATGCAGACACAGGCAAGGAAACCTTCTTCCCCGATTGCTCAGTTTGGCCGGGTGGACAGCTCTAGGAAGAGTCTTGGTGGTTCCAAACTTCTTCAATTTAGGAATGATGGAGGCCACTGTGTTCTTGGGAACCTTCAATGTTGCAGACTTGTTTCGGTACCCTACCCCAGATCTGTGTCGGAGCTCTTCGGACAATTCCTTTGACCTCATGGCTTGGTTTTTGCCCTGACCTGCGCTGTCATCTGTGGGACCTTATATAGACGGTGTGTACCTTTCCAAATCACTGGAAGTAAGATGCACCAGAGCTACATTTCGAGTCTCATAGCAAGGGTCTGAATACTTATGTAAATAAGGTATTTCTGTTTTTAATTTGTAATAAATTGGCAAAAAATAGAAACCTGCTTTGTCATTATGGGGTATTGTGTGTAGATTGCTGAGGAAATAGTTTTATTTAATACATTTTAGAATATGGCTGTAACGAACAAAATGTGGACAAAGTCAAGGGGTCTGAATATTTTCCAAATGCACTGTATGCATGCGTGTGCCATAGCCCATAGTAAAGGTGTTTGAGATTTCCTTCAGCGGAGAGGGGGTCCATTTCACACCTATCCAATAGAATCACTCACAACATTCAGAGGGTCTTTGGAAGTGTGGTTTACACTGTGTGTTTGTGTGTGTGTGTCGTGGTAAGCTGGGTCAAGAGGTTGAGGTTGATTTAAATGATGGGATGTTTGGTGTGATGAAGCTTCGAGACAAGCAGACAGACATCATGGTGTATATTTGCATAAAATGGCCTTTGTTCAATGACTGATCTTTGTGTTATAGTTGATGTCATCTCCTTTAATCTCTGTCTCTCTGCAGTGGACAGATGGTGTTGGAGGTGCTGGAGGATCCTGCCTGCAGTGTCTGTCTGTACCCGACGCATCTGACCCTGGGTGAAGAGGGAGTGAGGGAGGGGTAGAGGAGGGAAGGGAAGCGAGTGTAGGGGAGGGAAGGTGATGAGAGGGGAAGGGAGGAGAGTAGAGGGAAACAGATGGGAGCAGATGAGAGGGTAAGGAAGAGAAGGGGAGGGGAGGAGAGGGGAGGGGGGAGAGGAGATGAAAGGGGAGGGGATGGGAGGAGAGGAGAGGAGAGGAGAGGGAAACAGATGGGAGGAGATGAGAGGGTAAGGAAGAGAAGGGGAGGGGGGAGAGGAGGAGAAATGGGAGGGGAGGGGAGGGGAGGGGAGGGGAGAAGAGGGGAAGGGGCAGTGTCAGAGGTGTAAAAACACCTCTCATCCTACCATAGAAGGGGAGGGAGGGAGGCGAGGGATGGGATGGGGAGGGACAGCACCAAACCCAGCTCAACAAAATGCCTCTACACTGTTTGGTCAGCTTGTCAAACAGAGGCTTCACCAACAGACCTTTTGAAATAGTTTGATTTTGTAGGCTCCATCTCAAATGGCACCCTATTCCATACAAAGGGAATAGGGTGCCATTTGAGATGGCACCTTGGTATCAATTTCTCCTCCACCCAGCCACTCAGCCAGCTGGGATAGTTTTTCTATTGCTCTCCCCATTGTGAACTTCTGTCTCGTCTAGATTAGAACTGATTGGATTTAGGGAATCTGCATCATTACAGTTATTAGATTAAAAGAGAGAGAAGAGGAGTTTGCAAACTCAGATTTAATTCAGGGAAATTAATGAAATTGGGTAGTAGTGTGTGTGTGTGGCATGGGTAGTAGTGTGTGGGGGGGTAGTAGTGTGTGTTTGGGGGTGATAATAGCGTGTGTCTGGGGGTACTAGTGTGGGGGTGTAGTAGTGTGTGTGGGTGGGTATTTGTGTGTTTGGGGGTAGTAGTGTGTGTGGGGGTGTGTAGCAGTGTGTGTTGGGTGGTAGTAGTGAATGGGGGGTGGTAGTAGTGTATGTGGAGGTAGTAGTGTGTATGTGGGGGGGTAGTAGTGTGTGTGTGGTGGGGAGTAGTGTGTGTTGGGGATAGTAGTGTGTATGTGGGGGGTTAGTAGTGTGTTTTGGGGTGGTGGTGTGTATAGGGGTTAGTAGTGTGTTTTGGGGCAGTAGTGTGTTAGTGGGGGTGGTAGTGTGTAATAGCGGGGTAGTAGTGTGTGTTGAGGGGTAGTAGCGTGTGTGTGTGGGGGGAGTAGTAGTGTGTGAGGGTGGGTAAGTAGAGTGTGTGTGTTTTGGGGGTAGTAGTGTATGTGGGGTAGTATTATTGTGTGTGTGGGGGTAGTAGAGTGTGTGTGGGGGTAGTAGTGTGTGTGTGTGTGGGAAGTAGAGTGTGTGTGGGGGGGTAGTGTGTGTGTGGGAGGTAATAGTGTGTGTGTGGTGGGGGGTAGTGGAGTGTGTGTTTGGGGGTTGTAGTGTGTGTGTGGGGGTAGAGTATGTGTGTGGTGGGTTGTAACGTGTGTGTGGGGGTAGTAGTGTGTGTGTGTGTGGGGGGGAGGTAGAGTGTAGGGGTTATTGTGTGGGGGTTAGTAGTGTCTCTGTGGGGTAGTAGTGTGTGTGGAGGGGTAGTAGTGTGTGGGGGTAGTGTGTGTGTGGGGGGTAGTACTGTGTGTGTGGGTGGTAGTCGTGTCTGTTGGGGTAGTAGAGTGTGTGGGGGGCTAGTAGTGTGTGTGGGGGTAGTAGAGTGTGTGGTGCTAGTAGTGTGTGTGTGTGTGGGGGGGTAGTAGTGTGTTTGGGGGGTAGTATGTGTGTATGTATGGGGGTAGTAGTGTGTTTTGGGGGGTTGTTGTGTGTGTGGTGGGGGGTAGTAACGTGTTTGTGTGGGGAGGTAGTAACGTGTTTGTGTGGGGGGTAGTACAGTGTGTGTTTGGGGTGATAATAGCGTGTGTCTGGGGGTACTAGTGTGGGGTTGTAGTAGTGTGTGTGGGTGGGTATTAGTGTGTTTGGGGGTAGTAGTGTGTGTGGGGTGTGTAGCAGTGTGTGTTGGGTGGTAGTAGTGACTGGGGGTGGTAGTAGTGTACGTGGGGGAGTAGTGTGCTTTGGGGGTAGTGTAGTGTGTATGTGTGGGGTGGAGGGGGTAGTAGTAGTGTGTAACGTGTTTGGTGGGGAGGTAGTGTGTGTGGGGGGTAGTAGAGTCTGTGTGTAGGGGGTAGTAGAGTGTGTGTGTGTGGGGGGGATAGTAGAGTGTGTGTGGGGGGGTAGTAACGTGTTTGTGTGGGGAGGTAGTAAAGTGTGTGTTGGGGTCGTAGAGTCTGTGTGTGGGGGGTTGGTACAGTGTGTGTGGGGGTAGTAGAGTGTGTGTGTGTGGAGGGGGTAGTAGAGTGTGTGTGAGGGGAATAGTGTGAAGGGGTTAGTGTATGGGGGTAGTTTGTGGGGGGGTAGTAGTGTGTGTAGGGGTGGTATGTGTGTGTGGGGGTGGTGTTTGTGTTGGGTAGTAGTGTGTGTGTGGGGTAAGTGGTGTTTGTGTTGATGGGGTAGAAGTGAATGTGGCGGGTAGTGTGTAGGGGGGTAGTGTTTGGGGGTAGTAGTGTGTGTGGGGGGTTAGTAGCATATGTGTGGGGGGGTAGTAGTGTGTGTGGGGGGGGAATAGTGTGTGTCTGGGGGGTAGTAGTGTGTGTCTGGGGGGGTAGTAGTGTGTGTCTGGGGGGGTAGTAGTGTGTGTGGGGGTAGTAGTGTGTTTGTGGGGTTGTGGTAGTGGTAGTGGTGTGTGTTTGGGGGCGGGATAATAGTGTGTGTCTGGGGGTAGTCGTGTGTGTTAGGGGGTAGTAGTGTCTGTGGGGCAGTAGTAGTGTATGTGGGGGTAGTAGTGTTTGTGTAGGGGTGGAGTAGTGTGTGTTGGGGGTAGTAGTGTGTGTGCCGGGGGTAGTTGTGTGTGTGTGGGTGGGGTGGAACAGTGTGTGTGTGGAGGCAGTATGTGTGTGTGGGGGGTTCGTGTGGGGGTGTGTTTGGGGGTTGTGGTGTGTGTTTGGGGGTGGTGGTGTGTTTTGGGGGTTAGTGTGTGGGGGTTAGTTTGTGGGGGGTAGTAGTGTGCTTTGGGGGTAGTTGTGTGTGGGGGTGGTGGTGTTTGATAGCGTGGTGGTAGTGTGTGTTGAGGGTAGTAGAGTGTGTGTGGGGGGGTAGTAGTGTGTGTGTGGGGGAGTAGTGTGTGTGTGGGGGTAATAGTGTGTGTGTGGGGGGTAGTAGGGTGTGTCTGGGGGTTAGTAGTGTGTGTTTGGGGGTAGTAGTGTGTTTTTGGGGGGGTGGTGTGTTTGGTGGGGGGTAGTTGTGTGGGGGGTAGTAGTGTTTTGGGGGGTAGTGTGTGTGGGGGTGGTGTTTGATAGCGTGGTGGTCGTGTGTGTTGAGGGTAGTAGAGTGTGTACGTGGGGTAGTAGTGTGTGTGTGTGGGGGGTAGTAGTGTGTGTGTGGAGGTAGTAGTGTGTGTGTGTGGTGGGGGGGTAGTAGGGTGTGTGGGGGGGGGTAGTAGTGTGTGTGGGGGTGTAGTAGTGTGGGGGGTAGTAGTGTGTGTGTGGGGTGTAGTAGTGTGGGGGGTAGTAGTGAGTGTGTGGGGGATGGTAGTGTGGGTTTGTGGGGGGTGTGCAAGGCATTAGTGTGTTGGGGGTTTGTAGCGTTTGTGTGGGTAGTAGTGTGCGGGGGTAGTAGTGTGTTTTGTGTTAGTAGTGTGTTTTGGGGTAGGTAGTAGAGTGTGTTAGTAGTGTGTGTGGGGGGGTATAGTGTGTTTGGGGGTAGTATTGTGTGTGTGTGGGGTAGTAGTGTGTTTGGGGGGTAGTAGAGTGTGTGGTGCTAGTAGTGTGTGTGTGGGGGTATTGTGTGTATGTGGGGGTAGTAGTGTGTTTTGGGGGTTGTTGTGTGTGTGGGGGGGGTAGTAACGTGTTTGTGTGGGGAGGTAGTAAAGTGTGTGTTGGGGGTAGTAGTGTGTGTGGAGGGGTGGATAGTGTGAAGGGGTTAGTGTGTGGGGGGGGTAGTTTGTGTGGGGGTAGTAGTGTGTGTGTGGGGGTGGTGCTGTGTGTGTGTGGGGGTGGTGTTTGTGTTGGGTAGTAGTGTGTGGGGGGAGTGGTGTTTGTGTTGGTGGGGTAGAAGTGAATGTGGCGGGTAGTGTGTAGGGGGTAGTGTTTGGGGGTAGTAGTGTGTGGGGGGGGGATTAGTAGCATATGTGTGGGGGGGCTAGTAGTGTGTGTGTGGGGGAATAGTGTGTCTGGGGGTACTAGTGTGTGTCTGGGGGTAGTAGTGTGTGTCTTGGGGGGTAGTAGTGTGTTTGTGGGGTTGTGGTAGTGGTGTGTGTCTGGGGGTAGTAGTGTGTCTGGGGGGTAGTAGTGTGTGTGTGGGGGTAGTAGTGTGTTTGTGGGGTTGTGGTAGTGGTAGTGGTGTGTGTTTGGGGGAGGGATAATGTGTGTGGTGTGTGTCTGGGGGTAGTCGTGTGTGTTAGGGGGTAGTAGTGTCTGTGGGGGGTAGTAGTAGTGTATGTGGGGGGGTAGTAGTGTTTGTGTAGGGGGTGGAGTAGTGTGTGTTTGTGTGGGGGTAGTGGTAGTAGTGTGTCGGGGGGTAGTGTGTGTGTGTGTGTGTGTGCGGGGTTTTCAGTGTGTGGAACAGTAGTGTGTGGGGGGGTTAGTAGTGTTTTGTAGTATTGTGTGTGTGTGTAGGGGTAGTGTGTGGGGGTAGTGTGTTTGGGGGGTAGTAGATGTGTGTGGGGGGGTAGTAGTGTGTGTGTGTGGGGGGGTGGTAGTGTGTGTGTGTAGTGGTGTGGGGGTGGTGGTGTGTGGGGGGGTAGTAGGTTTGTGTGGGGGGGTAGTGTGTTGGGGGGTAGTTTGTAGTGTGTGTGTGGGGTAGTAGTGTGTGTAGTGGTGGTAGTAGTGTGTTTGGGGGGCAGTAGTGTGTTTTAGGGTAGTAGTGTGTGTGGGGGGTGTAGTAGTGTGTGTGGGGGTTAGTAGTGTGCGGGGGTAGCAGTGTGTGTGGGGGTGGTGTAGTAGTGTGTGTTTTGGGGAGGGATAAGTAGTAGTGTGTTTGGGGGTAGTAGTGTGTGGGGGGGTAGTAGTGTGTGTGGGGGGTTAGTAGTGTGTTTGGGGGTAGTAGTGTGTGTGTGGGGTGGGTGTGTGTGTGGGGGTAGTAGTAGTGTGTTTGGTGGGCAGTAGTGTGTTTTGGGGGTAGTATTGTGTGTGGGGGGTAGTAGTGTGTAGTGTGTTTGTGGGGGGGGTAGTAGTATTGTGTGTGGGGGGTAGTAGAGTGTGTGTGTGTGGAGGGGGAATAGTGTGAAGGGGTTAGTGTGTGGGGGGGGGTAGTTTGTGTGGGGGGTAGTAGTGTGTAGGGGGTGGTGCTGTGTGTGTGGGGGGAAGTGGTGTTTGTGTTGGTGGGGTAGAAGTGAATGTGGCGGGTAGTGTGTGTGTGGGTGGGGTAGTGTTTGGGGGTAGTAGTGTGTGTGTGGGGGGTTATAGTGTGTGTCTGGGGGGTACTAGTGTGTGTCTAGGGGGTAGTAGTGTGTCTGGGGGTAGTAGTGTGTTTGTGGGGTTGTGGTAGTGGTGTGTCTGGGGGGTAGTAGTAGTGTGTGTCTGGGGGTAGTAGTGTGTGTGGGGGGGTAGTAGTGTGTTTGTGGGGTTGTGGTAGTGGTAGTGGTGTGTGTTTGGGGGAGGGATAATAGTGTGTGTCTGGGGGTAGTCGTGTGTGTTGGGGGTAGTAGTGTCTGTGGGGCAGTAGTAGTGTATGTGGGGGGTAGTAGTGTTTGTGTAGGGGTGGAGGTAGTGTGTGATGGGGTAGTAGTGTGTGTGGGGGGTAGTTGTGTGTGTGTGGGGGGGTGTGTGTGGGGGGGTAACAGTGTGTGTGTGGAGGCAGTAGTGTGTGTGTGGGGGGGTTAGTAGTGTGTTTTGGGGGTTGTAGTGTGTGTTAGGGGGTGGTGGTGTGTTTTGGGGGGGTAGTGTTTGGGGGTTGTAGTTTGTGTGGGGGGTAGTTGTGTGTTTGGGGTAGTTGTGTGTGGGGGTGGTGATGTTTGATAACGTGGTGGTAGTGTGTGTTGAGGGTAGTAGAGTGTGTGTGTGGGGTAGTAGTGTGTGTGGGGGCAGTAGTGTGTGTGTGGGGGTAGTAGTGTGTGTGTGGGGGTAGTAGGGTGTGTGGGGGGTAGTAGTGTGTGTGGGGGTGTAGTAGTGGGGGGGGTAGTAGTGTGGGGGGGTAGTAGTGTGTGTGTGGGGGGGTGGTAGTGTGTGTGTGGGGGGGTGCAAGGTGTTAGTGTGTTGGGGGTTTGTAGCGTTTGTATGGGTAGTAGTGTGTGTGAGTGGCGGTAGTAGTGTGTTTGGGGGTTAGTAGTGTGTGTGGGGGTTAGTAGTGTGTGTGGGGGTTAGTATTGTGTTTGGGGGGTAGTATTGTGTGTGGGGGGTAGTAGTGTGTTTGGTGGGTAGTAGAGTGTGTGGGGTAGTAGTGTGTTTGGGGGATAGTATTGTGTGTGGGGGGTAGTCATGTGTTTTAGGGTAGTAGAGTGTGTGGGGAGGCTAGTAGTGTGTTTGGGGGGTAGTATTGTGTTTGTGTGGGGAGGTAGTAAAGTGTGTGTGGGGGGTAGTAGATTGTGTGTGGGGGTTAGTAGTGTGTGTGGGGGTTAGTAGTGTGTGTGGGGGTTAGTATTGTGTTTGGGGGTAGTATTGTGTTTGTGTGGGGAGGTAGTAAAGTGTGTGTGGGGGAGTAGTAGAGTGTGTGTGGGAGGGTAGTGGAGTTGTGTTTTTGTGTTTGGGGTTGTAGAGTTTGTGTGGCGGGGTAGTAGAGTTTGTGTGTGGGGGTAGTAGAGTTTGTGTGGGGGGTAGTAGAGTGTGTGTGGGGGTTGTAGAGTTTGTGTGGGGGGTAGTAGAGTTTGTGTGGGGGGTAGTAGAGTGTGTGTGGGGGTAGTAGAGTGTGTGTGGGGGCGTAGTAGAGTGTGTGTGTGGAGGGGTAGTATTGTGTGTGTGTGGGGGGTAGTAGAGTGTGTATGGGGTAGTAGAGTGTGTGTGGGGGGTAGTAGTGTGTGTGTGAGGGGATAGTGTGTAGGGGTTAGTGTGTGGGGGTAGTAGTGTGTGTAGGGGGTTATAGTGTGTGTGTGGGGGGGGGTGTTTGTGTTGGGTAGTAGTGTGTGTTTTGGGGGTAGTGTGTGTGGGTTTTAGTAGTATGGTAATGTGTGGGGGGTAGAGTGTTTGTGGGGGGGGTGTTTGTGTTGGTGGGGTAGTAGTGTTTGTGTTGGGGTTTTCAGTGTGTGTGGGGAGGTAGTAGGATGTGTGGGGAGGTTAGTATTGTGTTTGGGGGGTAGTATTGTGTGGGGGGTAGTAGTGTGTTTGGGGGGTAGTATTGTTTGTGGGGGGTAGTAGAGTGTGTGTGGGGGGGTAGTAGAGTGGGTTTGGTGGGGGCAGTAGATTGTGTGTGGGGGGGCAGTAGAGTTTGTGTTTGGGGGTTGTAGAGTTTGTGTGGGGGTAGTAGAGTTTGTGTGTGGGGGGTAGTAGAGCTTGTGTGGGGGGTAGTAGAGTGTGTGTGGGGTAAAGTAGAGTTTGTGTGGGGGGTAGTAGAGTTTGTGTGGGGGCGTAGTAGAGTGTGTGTGTGGAGGGGGTAGTAGTGTGTGTGGGGGGGTAGTAGAGTGTGTATGGGGGTAGTAGTGTGTGTGTGGGGGGAATAGTGTGTGTCTGGGGGTACTAGTGTGTGTCTGGGGGTAGTAGTGTGTGTCTGGGGGTAGTAGTGTGTTTGTGGGGTTGTGGTAGTGGTGTGTGTCTGGGGGGTAGTAGTGTGTGTCTGGGGGGTAGTAGTGTGTGTGGGGGGTAGTAGTGTGTTTGTGGGGTTGTGGTAGTGGTAGTGGTGTGTGTTTGGGGAGGGATAATAGTGTGTGTCTGGGGGTAGTCGTGTGTGTTGGGGGTAGTAGTGTCTGTGGGGCAGTAGTAGTGTATGTGGGGGGTAGTAGTGTTTGTGTAGGGGGTGGAGTAGTGTGTGATGGGGTAGTAGTGTGTGTGTCGGGGGTAGTTGTGTGTGTGTGTGTGGGGTGGAACAGTGTGTGTGTGGAGGCAGTAGTGTGTGTGTGTGTGGGGGGGTTAGTAGTGTTTTTGGGGGTTGTAGTGTGTGTTAGGGGTGGTGGTGTGTTTTGGGGGTTGTAGTTTGTGTGGGGGGTAGTTGTGTGTTTTGGGGGTAGTTGTGTGTGGGGGGTGGTGATGTTTGATAACGTGGTGGTAGTGTGTGTTGAGGGTAGTAGAGTGTGTGTGTGGGGTAGTAGTGTGTGTGGGGGTAGTAGTGTGTGTGTGGGGGTAGTAGTGTGTGTGTGGGGGGTAGTAGGGTGTGTGGGGGGTAGTAGTGTGTGGGGGGTGTAGTAGTGTGGGGGGTAGTAGTGTGTGTGTGGGGGGGGGGTAGTGTGTGTGTGGGGGTGCAAGGTGTTAGTGTGTTGGGGGTTTGTAGCGTTTGTGTGGGTAGTAGTGTGTGAGTGGCGGTAGTAGTGTGTTTGGGGTTAGTAGTGTGTGTGGGGGTTAGTAGTGTGTGTGGGGGTTAGTATTGTGTTTGGGGGTAGTATTGTGTGTGGGGGGTAGTAGTGTGTTTGGTGGGTAGTAGAGTGTGTGGGGGTAGTAGTGTGTTTGGGGGATAGTATTGTGTGTGGGGGGTAGTCATGTGTTTTAGGGTAGTAGAGTGTGTGGGGAGGCTAGTAGTGTGTTTGGGGGGTAGTATTGTGTTTGTGTGGGGAGGTAGTAAAGTGTGTGGGGGGTAGTAGATTGTGTGTGGGGGTTAGTAGTGTGTGTGGGGGTTAGTAGTGTGTGTGGGGGTTAGTATTGTGTTTGGGGGGTAGTATTGTGTTTGTGTGGGGAGGTAGTAAAGTGTGTGTGGGGGGAGTAGTAGAGTGTGTGTGGGAGGGTAGTGGAGTGTGTGTGGGGGGTAGGAGAGTTTGTGTTTGGGGGTTGTAGAGTTTGTGTGGCGGGGTAGTAGAGTTTGTGTGTGGGGGGGTAGTAGAGTTTGTGTGGGGGGTAATAGAGTGTGTGTGGGGGGTTGTAGAGTTTGTGTGTGGGGGTAGTAGAGTTTGTGTGGGGGGTAGTAGAGTGTGTGTGGGGGTAGTAGAGTGTGTGTGGGGGCGTAGTAGAGTGTTTGTGTGGAGGGTAGTATTGTGTGTGTGTGGGGGGTAGTAGAGTGTGTATGGGGGGTAGTAGAGTGTGTGTGGGGGGTAGTAGTGTGTGTGTGTGAGAGGGGATAGTGTGTAGGGGTTAGTGTGTGGGGGGTAGTAGTGTGTGTAGGGGGTTATAGTGTGTGTGTGTGGGGAGGGTTTGTGTTGGGTAGTAGTGTGTGTTTTGGGGGTAGTAGTGTGTGGGTTTTAGTAGTGTGGTAATGTGTGGGGGTAGAGTGTTTGTGGGGGGGTGTTTGTGTTGGTGGGGTAGTAGTGTTTGTGTTAGGGTTGTCAGTGTGTGTGGGAGGTAGTAGGATGTGTGTGGGAGGTTAGTATTGTGTTTGGGGGGTAGTATTGTGTGTGGGGGTAGTAGTGTGTTTGGGGGGTAGTATTGTTTGTGGGGGGTAGTAGAGTGTGTGTGGGGGGTAGTAGAGTGGGTGTGGGGGGTAGTAGATGTGTGTGGGGGTAGTAGAGTTTGTGTTTGGGGGGTTGTAGAGTTTGTGTGGGGGGGTAGTAGAGTTTGTGTGTGGGGGGTAGTAGAGCTTGTGTGGGGGGGGTAGTAGAGTGTGTGTGGGGGGTAGTAGAGTTTGTGTGGGGGGGTAGTAGAGTTTGTGTCGGGGTAGTAGAGTGTGTGTGGGGGGGTAGTAGAGTGTGTGTGGGGGCGTAGTAGAGTGTGTGTGTGGAGGGGTAGTAGTGTGTGTGGGGGGGTAGTAGAGTGTGTATGGGGGTAGTAGAGTGTGTGTGGGGGTAGTAGTGTGTGTGTGTGAGAGGGGATAGTGGGTAGGGGTTAGTGTGTGGGGCTAGTAGTGTGTGTAGGTGGGTTATATTGTGTGTGTGTGTGTGTGTGGGGGGTGTTTGTGTTGGGTAGTAGTGTGTGTTTTGGGGGGTAGTGTGTGTGGGTTTTAGTAGTGTGGTAATGTGTGGGGGTAGAGTGTTTGTGGGGGGTGGTGTTTGTGTTGGTGGGGTAGTAGTGTTTATGTTGGGGTTTTCAGTGTGTGTGGGGAGGTAGTAGGATGTGTGTGTGGGTGTCTAGTGTGTAGGGGGTGGTGTGTGGGGGGTTAGTAGTGTGTGTGGGGGGTTAGTATTGTGTTTGGGGGGGGTAGTATTGTGTGTTGGGGGTAGTAGTGTGTTTGGGGGTAGTATTGTGTGTGGGGGGTAGTAGTGTGTTTAGGGGGGATAGTATTGTGTGTGGGGGTAGTAATGTGTTTTAGGGTAGTAGAGTGTGTGGGGGCTAGTAGTGTGTTTTGGGGGGTAGTATTGTGTGTGGGGGGTAGTAAAGTGTTTGTGTGGGGAGGTAGTAAAGTGTGTGTGGGGGTAGTAGATTGTGTGTGGGGAGGGTAGTAGAGTGTGTGTGGGGGGTAGTAGAGTGTGTGTGGGGGAGTAGTAGAGTGTGTGTGGGAGGGTAGTGGGGTGTGTGTGGGGGGTAGTAGAGTTTGTGTTTGGGGGTAGTAGAGTTTGTGTGGGGGTTAGCAGAGTTTGTGTGTGGGGGTAGTAGAGTTTGTGTGGGGGGTAGTATAGTGTGTGGGGGGTAGTAGAGTTTGTGTGTGGGGGTAGTAGAGTTTGTGTGGGGGGTAGTAGAGTGTGTGTGGGGGGTAGTAGAGTGTGTGGGAGGGGTAGTAGAGTGTGTGTGGGGGGCGTAGTAGAGTGTGTGTGTGGAGGGTAGTAGTGTGTGTGTGTTGGGGGTAGTAGTGTGTGAATGGGGGGTAGTAGAGTGTGTGTGGGGGTAGTAGTGTGTGTAGGGGGTTGTAGTGTGTGTGTGTGTGTGGGGGGGGTGTTTGTGTTGGCTAGTAGTGTGTGTTTTGGGGGTAGTGTGTGTGGTTTTAGTAGTGTGGTAATGTGTGGGGGTAGAGTGTTTGTGGGGGTAGGATGGTGTTTGTGTTGGTGGGGTAGTAGTGTTTGTTTTGGGGTTTTCAGTGTGTGTGGGGAGGTAGTAGGATGTGTGTGTGGGTGTCTAGTGTGTAGGGGTGGTGTGTGGGGGGTAGTAGTAGTAGTAGTGTGTTCGGGGTGTTCCGGGAGGGTAGTAGTTTGTGTGTGAGGGGGTAGTAGTAGTAGTAGTAGTAGTAGTAGTAGTGTGTTCTATTTTTTTTTTGTGGGGGGGTATTAATGTGCGCGAGTGCCTTCCTGTGTGTGCATGTGCACGATTCCTGTGCCCCCTTCATGCCTGTGTGTACATATATGCCTGCCTATGTCTGTTTAAAAGTGTTTGTGTTTGTTATCCTGTGTATATGTCTGTGTGTAACAAAATTATACTGGCCACATGTATTTATGTGTGTATTTACAGTACCAGTAAGAAGTTAAGACACTCCTACTCGTTCAAAGACATCAAAACTAACACATACTTTATGGAACCAGAAAAGTGTTTAAAAAAATCCAAATATATTTTATATTGGAGATTCTTCAAAGTAGCCACCCTTTGTCTTGGTGACAGCTTTGCACGCTTTTGGCATTCTCTCAACCAGCTTCACGAGGTAGTCACCTGGAATGCTTTACTATTAACAGGTGTTCCTTGTTAATGTGTGGAATTTATTTTCTTCTTAATGCATTGAGTCAATCAGTTGTGTTTTGACAAGATAGGGGTAGTACACGGAAGACCAAGTCGATATTATGGCAAGAAAAACTCAAATACGCAACAAGAAACGACAGTTCCATCATTTCTTTAAGACATGAAGGTCAGTTAATCCGGAACATTTCACACACTTTTTTGGTGACTAAATTATTCCATATGTGTTATTTCATTGTTTTGATGTCTTCACTATTATTCTACAATGTAGAAAATGGGCAAAATAAAGAAAAACCCTTGAATGACTAGGTGTGTCCAAACCTTTGACTGTATCTATTGATGGTCCTACTGACGGTATTGAATCGTATATACAGTAATGACCGAAGCGAGGACATATAGAAAATAAATTTATCCCCCCTGCTAACACTGGACCATGGTAATATATTTACTCAAATTATGTTTGCCGTCAAAGTATGTTCCAAACACAGTAGAGTCTTGACATTTTCATTTTGTGAAATGTTTTGAGTTTAGCAGATGCTCGTATCCAGAGTGACTTACAGGAGCAGCTAGGGATAAATGCCTTGTTCAAGGGAACATTGATAGACTCTTCACCTAGTTGGCTCAGAACAAACAACCTTTTGGTTACTGGCCCAATGCACTTAACCTCTAGGCTACCAGTCTCCCATGATGATAGGCATAGCTACTTAAACAGATAGTTAGGCAATTGTCATCATGCAGACACTTGTTTTTGTAGACTCTTATTATTTGAGTGTCTGAATTATTTGATTAATGACATCCAATCATAAACCAGGTGAATACTCAATAGTGGATATCTAATCAATTAGGGCGGTGCACAATTGGCCCAGCGTCGTCCGGGTTTGGCCGGTGTAGGCCGTCATTGTAAATAAGTATATGTTCTTAACTGACTTGCCTAGTTAAATAAAGGTTACATTTTTAAAACATATTCTCGCTTTCTACAGTATCCCTATGGGTCTACTAAGTACCAGATGTGTAGTTGAGATGTGTATGTCTCCCAAGCCTAACACCAAGTATCCTATCTATTCTGTCTCTGTGATTATCGGGTACATGTCGGTAGTAGCAGCCTCTCTCAGTAGTGAGGGTCCTACGTCAGTCCCTTAGAATGTGTTGTTGAACAGTAAATATATGTCTGCTGCCAAGCCAGATGCCAAATAGCCTACACATCATGTCTCTATGTTAGAGGGGAAGGTAGCATCTTTAAGGTTCCTCTACCTGTTCTGGCTCCACAGGTAGATACTGGTAGCAGCCTCTGCAGCTAATACGAGTCCTTTGTCTGTGAGTGTCCCCTTGAATGTTTTTCCAGACAGAACAATGAACACCACATTTACATGGAAGGTTCTCTGTATCTATATATTGTATTTAAAATTAGCCCTTTTTCCATTTCCATCCAAGCAAGGCAAGGCTTCTCTGGTGGGGCATGTTCCCCCATGAACCATCCCTTTCGATGGGCATGTTCCCCCAATGATGAACACTCATATCCCCACCATAGCCATCCATCCAGGCTACACAATGACAGCTGCTGTCCTTCGATTCCTCTTGACCTATTTCCATTTCTCTCTCCTCTTCAGGCCAGTCTAGTGGTCCCAGCAGACTCCCCTCCCACAGCAGGAGAAATACCTCTTAGAATGAAGACACAGGCAAGTGAAGACAGAGACACACACACATTTTTTTATTTTTTATTTTTTTATTTCACCTTTATTTAAAACCAGGTAGGCTAGTTGAGAACAAGTTCTCATTTGCAACTGCGACCTGGCCAAGATAAAGCATAGCAGTGTGAACAGACAACACATAGAGTAAACAATTAACAAGTCAATAACACAGTAGGAAAAAAAGGGGAGTCTATATACATTGTGTGCAAAAGGCATGAGGTAGGCGAATAATTACAATTTTGCAGATGAACACTGGAGTGATAAATGATCAGATGGTCATGTACAGGTAGAGATATTGGTGTGCAAAAGAGCAGAAAAGTAAATAAATAAAAACAGTATGGGGATGAGGTAGGTAAAAATGGGTGGGCTATTTGCCGATAGACTATGTACAGCTGCAGCGATCGGTTAGCTGCTCAGATAGCAGATGCTTGAAGTTGGTGAGGGAGATAAAAGTCTCCAACTTCAGCGATTTTTGCAATTCGTTCCAGTCACAGGCAGCAGAGAACTGGAACGAAAGGCGGCCAAATGAGGTGTTGTCTTTAGAGATGATCAGTGAGATACACCTGCTGGAGCGCGTGCTACGGATGGGTGTTGCCATCGTGACCAGTGAACTGAGATAAGGCGGAGCTTTACCTAGCATGGACTTGTAGATGACCTGGAGCCAGTGGGTCTGGCGACGAATATGTAGCGAGGGCCAGCCGACTAGAGCATACAAGTCGCAGTGGTGGGTGGTATAAGGTGCTTTAGTGACAAAACGGATGGCACTGTGATAAACTGCATCCAGTTTGCTGAGTAGAGTGTTGGAAGCAATTTTGTAGATGACATCGCCGAAGTCGAGGATCAGTAGGATAGTCAGTTTTACTAGGGTAAGTTTGGCGGCGTGAGTGAAGGAGGCTTTGTTGTGGAATAGAAAGCCGACTCTTGATTTGATTTTCGATTTGAGATGTTTGATATGAGTCTGGAAGGAGAGTTTACATTCTAGCCAGACACCTAGGTACTTATAGATGTCCACATATTCAAGGTTGGAACCATCCAGGGTGGTGATGCTGGTCAGGCGTGCGGGTGCAGGCAGCAAACGGTTGAAAAGCATGCATTTGGTTTTACTAGCATTTAAGAGCAGTTGGAGGTCACGGAAGAAGTGTTGTATGGCATTGAAGCTCATTTGGAGGTTAGATAGCACAGTGTCCAAGGACGGGCCGGAAGTATATAGAATGGTGTTGTCTGCGGAGAGGTGGATCAGGGAATCGCCCGCAGCAAGAGCAACATCATTGATATATACAGAAAAAAGAGTCGGCCCTAGGATTGAACCCTGTGGCACCCCCATAGAGACTTCCAGAGGACCGGACAGGATGCCCTCCGATTTGACACACTGAACTCTGTCTGCAAAGTAATTGGTGAACCAGGCAAGGCAGTCATCCGAAAAACCGAGTCTACTGAGTCTGCCGATAAGAATATGGTGATTGACCGAGTCGAAAGCCTTGGCAAGGTCGATAAAGACGGCTGCACAGTACTGTCTTTTATCGATGGCGGATATGATATCGTTTAGTACCTTGAGCGTGGCTGAGGTGCACCTGTGACAGGCTCTGAAACCAGATTGCACAGCGGAGAAGGTACGGTGGGATTCGAGATGGTCAGTGACCTGTTGGTTGACTTGGCTTTCGAAGACCTTAGATAGGCAGGGCAGGATGGATATAGGTCTGTAACAGTTTGGGTCCAGGGTGTCTCCCCCTTTGAAGAGGGGGATGACTGCGGCAGCTTTCCAATCCTTGGGGATCTCAGACGATATGAAAGAGAGGTTGAACAGGCTGGTAATAGGAGTTGCGACAATGGCGGCGGATAGTTTCAGAAATAGAGGGTCCAGATTGTCAAGCCCAGCTGATTTGTACGGGTCCAGGTTTTGCAGCTCTTTCAGAACATCTGCTATCTGGATTTGGGTAAAGGAGAACCTGGAGAGGCTTGGGCGAGTAGCTGCGGGGGGGCATGGCCAACCTTTGAGAAATGCTTGTTGAAGTTTTCGATAATCATGGATTTATCGGTGGTGACCGTGTTACCTAGCCTCAGTGCAGTGGGCAGCTGGGAGGAGGTGCTCTTGTTCTCCATGGACTTCACAGTGTCCCAGAACTTTTTGGAGTTGGAGCTACAGGATGCAAACCACATGCACACACACACACACACACACACACAGACACACACACACACACACACACACACACACACACACACACACACACACACACACACACACACACACACACACACACACACACACACACACACACACACACACACACACACGCACACTGGGTCAGTAGATCAGGGGAAATCATCTAACAGAATACAATGTGCTCACTCTCAGAAACAAGAAAGATTGGTTCCCCCTATTCTCTCTCTTTCACTCTCTGTGCTATTCATGAGAGTCTTCGGTTGCCTCCCAAATGGCACCCTTTGCCTATAGGGCCCTGGTCAAATGTAGTGCACTGAATAAGGAATAGGGAGCAATTTGGGACAGAAACTTGAATGTGAGTTGTTGCCTTGTGGGACTCTATCACCATTACGTGTAATGCAAGGACCTAACTTATACAGTTGAAGTCGGAAGTTTACATACACCTTAGCCAAATAAATTTCAACTCAGTTTTTCATAATTCCTGACATTCAACCCTAGTAAAAATTCCCTTTCTTAGGTCAGTTAGGATCACCTCCTGACAGAGCTGGTGTAACTGAGTCAGGTTTGTAGGCCTCAAATCAAATCAAATCAAATGTATTTGTCACATACACATGGTTAGCAGATGTTAATGCGAGTGTAGCGAAATGCTTGTGCTTCTAGTTCCGACAATGCAGTAATAACCAACGAGTAATCTAACCTAACAATTCCAAAACTACTACCTTATACACACAAGTGTTAAGGGATGAGGAATATGTACATAAAGATATATGAATGAGTGATGGTACAGAACGGCATAGGCAAGATGCAGTAGATGGTATCGAGTACAGTATATACATATGAGATGAGTAATGTAGGGTATGTAAACAAAGTGGCATAGTTTAAAGTGGCTAGTGATACATGTATTACATAAAGATGCAGTAGATTATATAGAGTACAATATATACAGTACATATACATATGAGATGAATAATGTAGGGTATGTAAACATTATATTAAGTAGCATTGGTTAAAGTGGCTAGTGATATATTTTACATCAATTTCCATCATTCCCATTATTAAAGTGGCTGGAGTTGAGTTAGTGTGCTGGGAGCAGCCACTCAATGTTAGTGGTGGCTGTTTAACGGTCTGATGGCCTTGAGATAGAAGCTGTTTTTCAGTCTCTCGGTCCCTGCTTTGATGCACCTGTACTGACCTTCTGGATGATAGCGGGGTGAACAGGCAGTGGCTTGGGTGGTTGTTGTCCTTGATGATCTTTATGGCCTTCCTGTGACATCGGGTGGTGTAGGTGTCCTGGAGGGCAGGTAGTTTGCCCCCTGTAATGCGTTGTGCAGACCTCACCATACTCTGGAGAGCCTTACGGTTGTGGGCGGAGCAGTTGCCGTACCAGGTAGTGATACAGCTCGACAGGATGCTCTCGACTGTGCATCTGTAGAAGTTTGTGAGTGCTTTTGGTGACAAGACAAATTTCTTCAGCCTCCTGAGGTTGAAGAGGCGCTGCTGCGCCTTCTTCACGATGCTGTCTGTGTGGGTGGACTAATTCAGTTTGTCTGTGATGTGTACGCCGAGGAACTTAAAACGTACTACCCTCTCCACTACTGTCCCATCGATGTGGATCGGGGGGTGCTCCCTCTGCTGTTTCCTGAAGTCCACAATCATCTCCTTAGTTTTGTTGACGTTGAGTGTGAGGTTATTTTCCTGACACCACACTCCGAGGGTCCTCACCTCCTCCCTGTAGGCCGTCTTTTCGTTGTTGGTAATCAAGCCTACCACTGTAGTGTCGTCTGCAAACTTGATGATTGAGTTGGAGGCGTGCATGGCCACGCAGTCGTGGGTGAACAGGGAGTACAGGAGAGGGCTCAGAATGCACCCTTGTGTGGCCCCAGTGTTGAGGATCAGCGGGGTGGAGATGTTGTTACCTACCCTCACCACCTGGGGGGCGGCCCGTCAGGAAGTCCAGTACCCAGTTGCACAGGGCGGGGTTGAGACCCAGGGTCTCGAGTTTGATGACGAGTTTGATGACGAGTTTGGAGAGTACTATGGTGTTAAATGCTGAGCTGTAGTCGATGAACAGGGTATAGGTATTCCTCTTGTCCAGATGGGTTAGGGCAGTGTGCAGTGTGGTTGAGATTGCATCGTCGTGGAACTATTTGGGCGGTAAACGAATTGGAGTGGGTCTAGGGTGTCAGGTAGGGTGGAGGTGATATGGTCCTTGACTAGTCTCTCAAAGCACTTCATGATGACGGAAGTGAGTGCTACGGGGCGGTAGTCGTTTTGTTCAGTTACCTTATCTTTCTTGAGAACAGGAACAATGGTGCCCCTCTTGAAGCATCTGGGAACAGCAGACTGGGATAAGGATTAATTGAATATGTCCGTAAACACACCAGCCAGCTGGTCTGCGCATGCTCTGAAGGTGCGGCTGGGGATGCCGTCTGGGCCTGCAGCCTTGCGAGGATTAACACATTTAAATGTTTTACTCACATCGGCTGCAGTGAACGAGAGTCCGCATGTTTTGGTTGCGGGCCATGTCAGTGGCACTGTATTGTCCTCAAAGCGGGCAAAAAAGTTATTTAGTCTAACTGGGAGCAAGACATCCTGGTCCGTGATGGGGCTGGTTTTCTTTTAGTAATCCGTGATTGACTGTAGACCCTGCCACATACCTCTTGTGTCTGAGCCGTTGAATTGTGACTCTATTTTGTCTCTATACTGACACTTAGCTTGTTTGATTGCCTTGGGGAGGGAATAGCTACACTGTTTGTATTCAGTAATGTTTCCGGTCACCTTGCCCTGGTTAAAAGCAGTGGTTCGTGCTTTCAGTTTCACGCGAATGTTGACATCAATCCACAGTTTCTGGTTTGGGAATGTTTTAATCATTGCTATGGGAACGACATCTTCAATGCACTTTCTAATGAACTCGCTCACCGAATCAGCGTATTCGTCAATTGTTGTTGGACGCAGTGCGGAACATATCCCAGTCCACGTGATTGGAAGCAGTCTTGGAGCGTGGAATCAGATTGGTCGGACCAGTGTTGAACAGACCTGAGCGCAGGAGCTTCTTGTTTTAGCTTCTGTCTGTAGGCAGGGAGCAACAAAATGGAGTCGTGGTCAGCTTTTCCGAAAGGAGGGAGAGGGTGGGCCTTATATGCGTCGCGGAAGTTATAATAACAATGATCCAAGGTTTTACCAGCCCTGGTTGCGCAATCGATATGCTAATACAATTTAGGGAGTCTTGTTTTCAGATTAGCCTTGTTAAAATCCCCAGCTACAATGAATGCAGCCTCAGGATATGTGGTTTCCAGTTTACATAGATTCAAATAAAGTTCGTTCAGAGCCATCGATGTGTCTGCTTGGGGGGGAATATATACGGCTGTGATTATAATCGAAGAGAATTCCATTGGTAGATAATGCGGTCGACATTTGATTGTGAGGAATTATAAATCAGGTGAACAGAAGGACTTGAGTTCCTGTATGTTGTTGTGACCACACCACGTCTCGTGAACCATAAGGCATATGCCCCCGCCCCTCTTCTTACCAGAAAGTTTTCTGTCGGGTGCGTTTCTGTCGGTGCGATGCGTGAAGAAACCAGCTGGCTGCACCGATTCCGTTAGCGTCTCTCGAGTGAGCCATGTTTCCGTGAAGCAAAGAACGTTACAGTCTCTGATGTCCCTCTGGAATGCTACCCTTGCTCGGATTTCATCAACCTTGTTGTCAAGAGACTGGACATTGGCGCGAAGTATGCTAGGGAGTGGTGCGCGATGTGCCCGTCTCCGGAGCCTGACCAGAAGACCGCTTCGTTTCCCTCTTCTACGACGTCTTTGTTTTGGGTCGCAGGCTGGGATCCTTGCTCGCACATGCTTTTCTGTTCCATACATTTTCTATAGGATTGAGGTCAGGGCTTTGTGATGGCCACTCCAAATACCTTGACTTTGTTGTCCTTAAGCCATTTTGCCACAACTTTGGAAGTATGCTTGGGGTCATTGTTCATTTGGAAGACCCATTTGCGACCAAGCCTTAACTTCCTGACTGATGTCTTGAGATGTTGCATCAATATATCCACATACTTTTCACTCCTCATGATATCATCTATTTTGTGAAGTGCACCAGTCCCTCCTGCAGCAAAGCACCACCACAACATGATGCTGCCACCCCTGTGCTTCACGGTTGGGATGGTGTTCATGCTGCCACCCCTGTGCTTTCACGGTTGGGATGGTGTCTTCAGCTTGCAAGCCTCCCCCTTTCTCCTCCAAACATAATGATAGTCATTATTGCCAAATAGTTCATTTTTTAGTTTTATCAGACCACAGGACAATTCTCCAAAAAGTATGATCTTTGTCCCCATGTGCAGTTGCAAACCATAATCTGGCTTTTTTATGGCGGTTTTGTCATGTATTGTCATATATTGTCATGTCTTGTCCCTGTGCTTTCTCTTCTATTCGTTTCCCCCTGCTGGTCTTATTAGTTTTTTTTTCCCTCTCTCTATCCCTCTCTCTCGTTCCGTTCCTGCTCCCAGCTGTTCCTCATTCTCCTAACGACCTCGTTTACTCTTTCACACCTGTCCCCTATTTTGCCCTCTGATTAAGTCTCTATTTCTCTCTCTGTTTCTGCTTCTGTCCTTGTCGGATCCTTGTTTGCTGTGCTGTGTTCTTGTTCCGTCCTGTCGTGTTTTGCCTTCATCAGATGCTGCGTGTGAGCAGGTGTCTCTGTCAGCTACGGCCTGCGCCTACCCGAAGGACCTGCAGTCTGTGGCCGCTTATCCTGTTATTCCCCTCTACAAACTAGAGGATTTCTGTTATCCCCGTTTGGACATTTCCTGTTAAGGATTCAGGATTTGTTATTTTCTGTTTGGACTTGAATAAACTCAGTTTCTGTTAAGTCGCTTTTGGGTCCTCACTCACCTGCATAACAGAAGGATCCGACCAAGAATGGACCCAGCGACTACGGATCCTCGCAACTCAGCCGTCGAGATCCAGGGAGCGTGCTCGGCAGACACGAGCAGGAATTGTCTGCTGCTCGTCATGCCTTTGAGACCCTGGCCGCTCAGGTCTCCGACCTCTCAAGACAGTTTCACAATCTCTGTCTCGATCCACCAGCTACTTCCTGGGCTTCCGAGTCTCCGGAACCCAGAATTAATAACCCACCGTGTTACTCTGGGCAGCCCACTGAATGCCGCTCGTTTCTCACCCAGTGTGATATTGTGTTCTCTCTCCAGCCCAACACATACTCAAGGGGTAGAGCTCGTATCGCCTACGTCATATCTCTCCTTACTGGACGGGCTCGTGAGTGGGGCACAGCAATCTGGGAGGCAAGGGCTGAGTGTACTAACGAGTATCAGAACTTTAAAGAGGAGATGATACGGGTTTTTGATCGTTCAGTTTTTGGGAAGGAGGCTTCCAGGGCCCTGGCTTCCCTATGTCAAGGTGATCGATCCATAACGGAGTACTCTATAGAGTTTCGCACTCTTGCTGCCTCCAGTGACTGGAACGAGCCGGCGTTGCTCGCTCGTTTTCTGGAGGGACTCCACGCTGAGGTTAAGGATGAGATTCTCTCCCGGGAGGTTCCTTCCAGCGTGGATTCTTTGATTGAACTCGCCATCCGCATAGAACGACGGGTAGATCTTCGTCACCGAGCTCGTGGAAGAGAGTTCGCGTTAACAGTGTCCCCCCTCTCCGCATCACTACCATCTCCCCCCACTGGCTCAGGTGTTGAGCCCATGCAGCTGGGAGGTATTCGCATCTCGACTAAGGAGAGGGAACGGAGAATCACCAACCGCCTCTGTCTCTATTGCGGTTCTGCTGGACATTTTGTAATTTCATGTCCAGTAAAAGCCAGAGCTCATCAGTAAGCGGAGGGCTACTGGTGAGCGCTACTACTCAGGTCTCTCCATCAAGATCCTGTACTACCTTGTCGGTCCATCTACGCTGGACCGGTTCGGCAGCTTCCTGCAGTGCCTTGATAGACTCTGGGGCTGAGGGCTGTTTTATGGACGAAGCATGGGCTCGGGAACATGACATTCCTCTCAGACAGTTAGGGAGCCCACGGCCATGTTCGCCTTGGATGGTAGTCCTCTTCCCAGTATATTATGTGAAACACTACCTTTAACCCTCACAGTATCTGGTAACCATAGTGAGACCATTTCTTTTTGATTTTTCGTTCACCTTTTACACCTGTTGTTTTGGGTCATCCCTGGCTAGTGTGTCATAATCCTTCTATTAATTGGTCTAGTAATTCTATCCTATCCTGGAACGTTTCTTGTCATGTGAAATGTTTAATGTCTGCTATCCCTCCTGTTTCTTCTGTCCCCTCTTCACAGGAGGAACCTGGTGATTTGACAGGGGTGCCGGAGGAATATCATGATCTGCGCACGGTCTTCAGTCGGTCCAGAGCCACCTCCCTTCCTCCTCACCGGTCGTATGATTGTAGTATTGATCTCCTTCCGGGGACCACTCCCCCGGGGTAGACTATACTCTCTGCCGGCTCCCGAACGTAAGGCTCTCGAAGATTATCTGTCTGTTGCTCTCGACGCCGGTACCGTTGTGCCTTCTTCCTCTCCCGCCGGAGCGGGTTTTTTTGTTAAAAAGAAGGACGGTACCCTGCGCCCTGCGTGGATTATCGAGGGCTGAATGACATAACGGTTAAGAATCGTTATCCGCTTCCCTTATGTCGTCAGCCTTCGGGATTCTGCAGGGAGCCAGGTTCTTTACTAAGTTGGACCTTCGTAACGCTTACCATCTCGTGCGCATCAGGGAGGGGTCAGGGAGGGGGACGAGTGGAAAACGGCGTTTAACACTCCGTTAGGGCATTTTGAATACCGGGTTCTGCCGTTCGGTCTCGCTAATGCTCCAGCTGTCTTTCAGGCATTAGTGAATGATGTACTGAGAGACATGCTGAACATCTTTGTTTTCGTTTACCTTGACGATATCCTGATTTTTTCACCGTCACTCCAGATTCATGTTCAGCACGTTCGACGTGTTCTCCAGCGCCTTTTAGAGAATTGTCTGTATGTGAAGGCTGAGAAGTGCGCTTTTCATGTCTCCTCCGTCACATTTCTCGGTTCTGTTATTTCCGCTGAAGGCATTCAGATGGATCCCGCTAAGGTCCATGCTGTCAGCGATTGGCCCGTCCCTAAGTCACGTGTCGAGTTGCAGCGCTTTCTCGGTTTCGCGAATTTCTATCGCCGTTTCATTCGTAATTTCGGTCAAGTGGCAGCTCCTCTCACAGCCCTTACATCTGTCAAGACGTGCTTTAAGTGGTCCGTTTCCGCCCAGGGAGCTTTTGATCTCCTCAAGAAACGTTTTACATCCGCTCCTATCCTTGTTACTCCTGACGTCACTAAACAATTCATTGTCGAGGTTGACGCGTCAGAGGTGGGCGTGGGAGCCATTCTGTCCCAGCGCTCCCATTCTGACGATAAGGTCCATCCTTGCGCGTATTTTTCTCATCGCCTGTCGCCGTCGGAACGTAACTATGATGTGGGAAACCGCGAACTGCTCGCCATCCGCTTAGCCCTAGGCGAATGGCGACAGTGGTTGGAGGGGGAGACCGTTCCTTTTGTCGTTTGGACTGACCATAAGAACCTTGAGTACATCCGTTCTGCCAAACGACTCAATGCGCGTCAGGCTCGTTGGGCGTTGTTTTTCGCTCGTTTCGAGTTCGTGATTTCTTATCGTCCGGGCACTAAGAACACCAAGCCTGATGCTTTATCCCGTCTCTTCAGTTCTTCTGTAGCCTCTACCGACCCCGAGGGGATTCTCCCTGAAGGGCGTGTTGTCGGGTTGACTGTCTGGGGAATTGAGAGACGGGTAAAGCAAGCACTCACTCACACTCCGTTGCCGCGCGCTTGTCCTAGTAACCTTCTTTTCGTTCCCGTTTCTACTCGTCTGGCCGTTCTTCAGTGGGCTCACTCTGCCAAGTTAGCTGGCCACCCCGGCGTTCGGGGTACGCTTGCTTCTATTCGCCAGCGGTTTTGGTGGCCTACTCAGGAGCGTGACACGCGCCGTTTCGTGGCTGCTTGTTCGGATTGCGCGCAGACTAAGTCAGGTAACTCTCCTCCTGCCGGTCGTCTCAGACCGCTTCCCATTCCTTCTCGACCATGGTCTCACATCGCCTTAGACTTTATTACCGGTCTGCCTTCGTCAGCGGGAAAGACTGTTATTCTAACGGTTGTCGATAGGTTCTCTAAGGCGGCTCATTTTATTCCCCTCGCTAAGCTTCCTTCCGCTAAAGAGACGGCACAAATCATCATTGAGAATGTGTTCAGAATTCATGGCCTTCCGTTAGACGCCGTTTCGGACAGAGGTCCGCAATTCACGTCTCAGTTTTGGAGGGAGTTTTGTCGTTTGATTGGGGCTTCCGTCAGTCTCTCTTCCGGTTTTCATCCCCAGTCTAACGGTCAAGCAGAACGGGCCAATCAGACTATTGGTCGCATCTTACGCAGTCTTTCTTTTCGAAACCCTGCGTCTTGGGCAGAACAGCTCCCCTGGGCAGAATACGCTCACAACTCGCTTCCTTCGTCTGCGACCGGGCTATCTCCTTTTCAGAGTAGCCTTGGGTACCAGCCCCCTCTGTTCTCGTCCCAGCTCGCCGAGTCCAGCGTTCCCTCCGCTCAGGCTTTTGTCCAACGTTGTGAGCGCACCTGGAGGAGGGTCAGGTCTGCACTTTGCCGTTATAGGGCGCAGACTGTGAGAGCCGCCAATAAGCGTAGGACTAAGAGTCCTAGGTATTGTCGCGGTCAGAGAGTATGGCTTTCCACTCGTAACCTTCCCCTTACGACAGCTTCTCGCAAGTTGACCCCGCGGTTCATTGGTCCGTTCCGTATTTCTCAGGTCGTTAATCCTGTCGCAGTGCGACTTCTTCTTCCGCGACATCTTCGTCGCGTCCACCCAGTCTTCCATGTCTCCTGTGTCAAGCCTTTTCTTCGCGCCCCCGTTCGTCCCCCCCCCGTCCTTGTCGAGGGCGCACCTATCTACAGGGTCCGGAAGATTATGGACATGCGTTCTCGGGGACGTGGTCACCAGTACTTAGTGGATTGGGAGGGGTACGGTCCTGAGGAGAGGAGTTGGGTCCCATCTCGGGACGTGCTGGACCGTTCGTTGATCGATGATTTCCTCCGTTGCCGCCAGGGTTCCTCCTCGAGTGCGCCAGGAGGCGCTCGGTGAGTGGGGGGGTACTGTCATGTATTGTCATATATTGTCATGTCTTGTCCCTGTGCTTTCTCTTCTATTCGTTTCCCCCTGCTGGTCTTATTATGTTTTTTTTCCCCTCTCTCTATCCCTCTCTCTCTCTCTATCGTTCCGTTCCTGCTCCCAGCTGTTCCTCATTCTCCTAACGACCTCGTTTACTCTTTCACACCTGTCCCCTATTTTGCCCTCTGATTAAGTCTCTATTTCTCTCTCTGTTTCTGCTTCTGTCCTTGTCGGATCCTTGTTTGCTGTGCTGTGTTCTTGTTCCGTCCTGTCGTGTTTTGCCTTCATCAGATGCTGCGTGTGAGCAGGTGTCTCTGTCAGCTACGGCCTGCGCCTACCCGAAGGGACCTGCAGTCTGTGGCCGCTTATCCTGTTATTCCCCTCTACAAACTAGAGGATTTCTGTTATCCCCGTTTGGACATTTCCTGTTAAGGATTCAGGATTTGTTATTTTCTGTTTGGACTTGAATAAACTCAGTTTCTGTTAAGTCGCTTTTGGGTCCTCACTCACCTGCATAACAGGTTTAGGAGCAGTGGCTTCTTCCTTGCTGAGCAGCCTTTCAGGTTATATCGATGTAGGACTCGTTTTACTGTGGATAAAGATACTTTTGTTTCGGTTTCCTCCAGCATCTTCACAAGGTCATTTGCTGTTGTTCTGGGACTGATTTGCACCTTTCGCACCAAAGTAGGTTCATCTCTAGGAGACAGAATGCGTCTCCTTCCTCAGCGGTGTGACGGCTGTGTGGTTCCATGGTGTTTATACCTGCATACTATTGTTTGTACAGATGAACGTGGTACCTTCAGGCATTTGGATATTGTTCCTAAGGATGAACCAGACCTGTGGAGGTCTACAATTTTTTTCTTCTGTGGTCTTGGCTGATTTCTTTTGATTTTCCATTGATGTCAAGCAAAGAGGCACTGAGTTTGAAGGTAGGTCTTGAAATACATCCACAGGTACACCTACAATTGACTCAAATAAAGCCATGACATCATTTTCTGGATTTTTTTGTGAACTTCTGACCCCCTGGAATTGTGATACAGTGAATTATAAATGAAATAATCTGTCTGTAAACAATTGTTGGAAAAATTACTTGTATCTTGCACAAAGTAGATGTCCTAAACGACTTGCCAAAACTATAGTTTGTTTACAAGAAATTTGTGGAGTGGTTAAAAAACAAGTTTTAATGACTCTAACCGAAGTGAATATACATTTCTGACTTAATCTATATGTGTGTGTGTGTAATTGGGCTTCACAGTCTTAATGAATAATACGTTTATTATAATTTATTTTTTACCCACTTTTCTCCCCAATTGGTAGTTACAGTCTTGTCTCATCGCTGCAACTCCCATACCGACTCGGCAGAGGCGAAGGTTGAGAGCCGTGCGTCCTCCGAAACAACCCAACCAAACCGGACTGCTTCTTGACACGATGCCTACTTATTAACCCGGAAGCCAGTCACACCAATGTAGAGGAGGAAACACTGTACACTTGGCGACCATGTCAGCGTGAACTGAGCCCAGCCAGCCACAGGAGTCGCTAGTGCGCGATGGGACAAGAACATCCCTGCCGGCCAAACCCTCCCTTAACCCAGACAACGCTGGGCCAATTGTGCGCCGCCCCATGGATCTCCTGGTCGCGTCCGGCTGCAACAGAGCCTGGACTCGAACCCAGAGTCTCTAGTGGCACAGCTTGCACTGTGATGCAGTGCCTTTGACCTCTGTGCCACTCGGGACGCCTTGAATAATGTATTTTAAACTGGTTGGTATTAAGTCTTACCTTGATCTTGGTAATGGCATGCAGGAAACACACATTATATGCCATTCAGACAAGCTGGGCCCATCCTTACGGGCAGTGTCTGAAATGGCACCCTGTTCCATAGGTGTGTGTGTGTGTGTGTGTGTGTGTGTGTGTGTGTGTGTGTGTGTGTGTGTGTGTGTGTGTGTGTGCCAACATGAATGGATACTGTTTACTAATGAAATGTGCTTAGCTTGAATTGCTCAGCTTCGGTGTGCTATGCAGAGTGGCAAAAGCTGTTCATTCAGAATGCACTGAATATGTATTGTATAGTACAATGAGGAAGACCATTTGATAAAATTGAGAAAAGTACTGTTTACTTGAAACCAACATCTTGAGTTCAAGTACACAATGCGGCTCTCTCCCTTTCAGCGATGCGTAGGCGACATTACAATGGAGCTATGCCAGAGAGACATGTCAGGAAAATAGCCTTGATATGTATCATGGTAACCTTTTGTTGCTATGTAATTATGTAATACAGCTGTTTATGTAAGGAATGTGTATAGAATAGAGAAAACATTGAACACACAGTGGTAAATACTGCACACTGTATACAGTAATTGCACTTGTGTGTGTGTGTGTGTGTGCGTGTGTGTGCACATGCATGTGTGTGTTTTTGCTTGTGTGTGCGCCTTATGGCGTGGGTATGTGCTTGTATCCGTGCGTGTGTATGCGTGTGTATGCGTGTTTGTATCTGTGTGTGTGTATGTGTGTGTATCTGTGTGTGTATGTGTGTGTATCTGTGTGTGTGTATGCGTGTGTGTATCTGTGTATATGCGTGTGTTTATCTGTGCATCTCTATGCATATCTCTATGCATGTGTGTATTTGTGTTTGTGTGTGTGTATGCGTGTGTGTATCTGTGCGTGTGTATGCGTGTTTATCCGTGCGTGTGTATGCGTGTGTGTATCTGTGTGTGTGTATGTGTGTGTTTATCTGTGCGTGTGTATGTGTGTGTGTATCTGTGCGTGTGTATGCGTGCGTTTATCTGTGCGTGTGTATGCGTGTGTGTATCTGTGTGTGTGCCAAGCAGCCATCCTGTATGGGTGATGAATGACTATCAGGGTTTTACTGTTCAGGCGCTTATAGATTTCTTGTCTTTCACTTCATTAAACAGTTTGATCAAGGGTTTACCAGCAGAGTAGGGCTGTGTCCCATCTTTCTCCCTATTTAGTGCGCTATACTGTATTGAGAAAAGACCAGAGATGGACGGGTGAGGTTGGGTGAATAATGTGAGGGGGATTTGAAAAGAAAGGGGAGGGGAGGGAGGGAGGGAGGGAGGGAGGGAGGAAAGACAGAAAGACAGAAAGACAGAAAGACAGAAAGACAGAAAGGGAGAGGCGAGAGATCAAGTGAGAGACAGAGAGGAGGGGGGTGGGATTCAAGATACACTTTTGTGGCCATTCATTTATCAAGTAGCACAAAGCAGTTTAGAGCACAGCAGTGTGTTTGGAGCAGTGACCCATGGGAGAATCTAATCAGTCCCTCATCTAGCCTAAAGGCACACGCCACTCAACCACTCTGACTTCCTGCAGTGCTGTGTTGGAGGAAACAAAACACATCAAACTTTGACGTTTCCCTAAATGATGGCCAAAACTTAGCATGACGGCCTGAAAAGGATTTCTTCGAATTGTCTGAAAATCGATAATTGAAAACAACAATAACACATTGAAAAGTAACTTGACAACCTCTCTATTATAATAAAGTTACACTTACTGTACCAGTCAACAGTTTGGACACACCTCCGCAAGGATTTTTCTTTACTTTTACTATTTTCTACATTGTAGAATAATAGTGAAGACATCAAAACTATGAAATAACACATATAGAATCATGTAGTAACCAAAAAAGTGTTAAACAAATCAAAATCTATCTTATATTTGAGATTCTTCAAAGTAGCCACCCTTTGCCTTGATGTATGTGTTATCACTTCAGACATTAAGAAAACATCTACTTTGTAATGAAACACGTACAGTATGTTCATAAATGTCTCACAAAAAATAACACACACACACTTTGGATTTTGATTAATAGTACTTGTCAGAGCTTGTGCAATGTAAGAACTAAATTGTGAACATACATATAGCAAATAACAATGAAACTCGAAATGGACACACACACAATTCCAAAGTATCTCCTATTCACATCCCATTATTTCCTAAATAATATAAAGTAGTCTTGTTTTCCTTCGTGACACTGAAGTTTATACTCCTAATTCATCACTGCTCCTCGTACCCTCCTATTTACGGGCCACTATCACCGTATTTAGATCAACAGGGCAATGATGAATGCGATGTAGACTATCCTGACCAGCCTGGCTTCCGTGGAATTTAATCCATTTCAGCTCTGGCGCCGTTTCCAATGGCACCTTATACCCTATTTCGTGCACTACCTTTGACCAGGGCCAATAGGGCTTGGGTCAAAAGTGGTGCACTGTGTAGAAAATAGGATGCAATTTGAGACACAGCCTCTGTGATTCCCTAAACGGTTCCTTTAAGGCCCAAGCAATCCCCTGACCTGAGAAGGAAATTGCTTTTCCCATTTTGTGAACCCGACAAAGAAAGGATTTCAAGTGCTCCCCATGTCACACACATTAAAGGTTCATTTTGTGTGAAGGAAAGTGTGCGTGTGCATGTGCGTGTGTGTAGACTTGTTTGTGTGGACAGTAACTAGGCAATGTGACAGAGCTTCAAAATACAGCTTGTTTTTACCCACCGTAGTTGAACGTGACTGTATGTCGCTGTGGATAAGAGCGTCTGCTAAATTATTAAATGACTAAAATGTCAAATGTGCACAATGTGATCATATGGAAAGCAAATGTTTCCCACATCTGCAGGGATAATCTTTTTTTTTATTGGTAATGAAATTCACACACATGGACACACACACACATACTAGGAACGGCAGCAGAGTTGAGATAGGGTGCAGATCTGTTTTCAGTCTGGTGGTATACTATAGTGATACTAGATACAACCTGAATCATCAGCACAAATATGAGAACAAGAATGAGTCTTCCCTAGTTGTGGGTCAGCTTGTTGTGATTTAAGTTGCTGGTCTGCTTGTTGAGAAAGACAGCTGAAAGCTGGCAGTTGTGCCCTTGAGCAAGGCACTTAACCCCTCGCAATTGCTCTCTATCCAGGGGCGCTGCACTGCTGCTGACCTTGTGTCCATGTGTGTGTGTGCTTGTGTGTGTGTGTGCTTGTGTGTGTGTGTGTGTGTGTGTGTGTGTGTGTGTGTGTGTGTGTGTGTGTGTGTGTGTGTGTGTGTGTGTGTGTGTGTGTGTGTGTGTGTGTGTGTGTGTGTGTGTGTGTGCGTGTGCGTGAGTGTGTGAAGTGTGTATATCTGGGGGTGTCGGAAAAGTCAGAACAAAATGTCCATTCTAACTTTAAAGTAGGATTTTATAGTATTCTATTCTACACATACAGTACATCTTACAAGCATGAACACATGCAGTACGATACACGCTAGGAGATACTGTACAAGTTGCTCCATTAACATCTGTACTAATGAAAGCCTCACATTTTTTTAAACCACCGCTCAGGAACTGCCCTGCAATCAATAATGAGTCATTAGGATGTCCCTGGGACGTCACGAAATGGCCACCTAAAGTGTCATGGTTCCCTGATGGTCACATAGAAACGTTCTCCCCACCCAAAAAGTGTTCTTACCCAGGCCACACACACCCTAGTTTTATTACACATCACCTCTTGTTACTGTTGCCAAACCGATCTAGGCCATGATTGGTGGACCAGTGATCTTTTTCTTTTGGCAATGAAATGAACACCCACACACAGATTTTCAACGTATATAGTTGACACACGATTACACTATCTATTTTAATTCAAACATAAATTGTAATGAAAAACATCCTCACCTGGGATTTGAACTCACAACCTCTTGGTTCACAGCATTTTGATCTTCCTGCTATGCCACCGTTCTGTACAAATGATGGATTTCACCTGTAAACCTATTCCTACACTTTGCACCTCAAGGTAAATCTCAGCTCTGTTAAAAATACACTGAATAAAATATTTCATATTTATCATAGTGTGTCAGGAGTAACATTAAACACAATAATATGCCCCACCAAGTTCTACAGACGTTGGGGTGCAACAGAAATATCCACCTACCCAGACTCCCAGATGGGGTCATATTGAAAAGGCAGTACTAGGTGATCATGACATATATTGTCATTGATTAAAGATTTGTACACTAGTTTAGCTGAACAGCATACGATGTGACAGACCGGGAACTAGACAAAACCTCCAGGGGACCATGACCCAACGTCTCAAGAACGTTCAGGGACCTTTTGGGAATGTCCTAAAGTCATTAAAAAGGTCCCCCAGAGAAAGTTCCCTTGGGACCATCACACAACTTCCTATGGACTAGTAAAATGAAAGTCCTAAAATGAAAGTCCTAAAAAGGTCCTCCGTGACGTCCTGGGAATGTACATAGAACTAGACAAATGTCCCTCAGTGAATGATCCCTTGGGACCATAATGCAACGTTCTTAGAAACCTCTCAGCACCTCAGTGGGGTAACGTTGCACTGAAACCCTTATGGGACATAATGGGAACATTGCTGCATGTCCTCAGGACGTCCCCTGTTTGCTGCGTGGTAGCCTCCAACCATGAATAAGTTAACAGGATACTGAAAACCTCTCCCTCACAATAGAGTATAACCTGTTGCGTTATAATCGATATGGACCACTCTCAGATCTAATGGACTGCAATTGAAAATGAAAAGACAGTTACAGGATGTGTCCCAAATGGCATACAATTCCGTACGTAGTGCATTACTTTTGGCCAGAGCCCCATAGGCCCTGGTCAAAAGGGAAGAGAGTGTCATTTGGGACACAGACATAGTTACACGACAGGCTCCTGCACTGAGGCTTTTTATACAGTACCTCTATGCGAGTTATCAGTGAACCCCATTCTTCGGTTTTACACTTGACGTAGGTACCTAAGACTACTTTCAAATCATTCACTTATTCCCATAAAGTACATTTTCCAGTGTTGAATCCATTCAGTGCTCTTATGTTTGCTGTACTGTATATCGAGAGTTCCCTTCCCTCCTGCATCTCCAATGAGTGTTTGAGATAGTGTCCTTCGAAGAAGCAGTGATGTTGCCTGGAATAGCCTTCGATCTCTGCAGGGAAGCATTTCAAATCCGTCAGGCATGCAGGCGAGGCATACATGCCTTAGGCCATATTTTCCTCATTAGGTAGCATGGTCCCCTTGGGGTTCTCCAGGAATGGAATGGCCCTCCACTCTCCTTGACTAAGCTGCCTCTCCAAGATGGTTCCAGGAACTGTTGTCTAGGGACCATCCTCTGCCTACTGCCCCTGCTTCTACCTCTCTCCTCTGCCTTTCTGTGTCTATGCCACTAATCTCCCTGTATCTACCTCTATCCTTCTGCCTCTATTCTCTCTCTGTCTCTACCTCTATCCATTTGTCTCTGTCAACCTCTGCCTCTATCATCTACCTTCCCCTATAGTCCACCTCTATCATCTACTTTCCCCTATAGTCCACCTGTATCATCTACCTTCCCCTATAGTCCATCTTTATCCTTTTACCTTCCCCGATAGTCCATCTCTATCATCTACCTTCCCCTATAGTCAACCTCTATCATCTACCTTCCCCTATAGTCCACCTCTATCATCTACCTTCCCCTATAGTCCACCTCTATCATCTGCCTTCCCCTATAGTCCATCTCTATCATCTACCTTCCCATATAGTCCACCTCTATCATCTACCTTCCCCTATAGTCCTTCTCTATCATCTACTTTCCCCTATAGTCCTTCTCTATCATCTACCTTCCCCTTTAGTCCACTTCTATCATCTACCTTCCCCTATAGTCCACCTCTATCATCTACTTTCCCCTATAGTCCTTGTCTATCATTTACCTTCCCCTATAGTCCACCTCTATCATCGACCTTCCCAAATAGTCCACCTCTATCATCTACCTTCCCCTATAGTCCACCTCTATCATCTACCTTCCCCTATAGTCCACCTCTATCATCTACCTTCCCCTATAGTCCACCTCTATCATCTACCTTCCCCTATAGTCCACCTCTATCCTCTACCTTCCCCTATAGTCCACCTCTATCCTCTACCTTCCCCTATAGTCCACCTCTATCATCTACCATCCCCTATAGTCCACTTCTATCATCTACCTTCCCCTATCGTCCACCTCTATCATCTACCTTCCCCTATAGTCCACCTCTATCAACTACCTTCCCCTATAGTCCACCTCTATCATCTACCTTCCCCTATAGTCCACTTCTATCATCTACCTTCCCCTGTAGTCCACCTCTATCATCTACCTTCCCCTATAGTCCACCTCTATCATCTACCTTCCCCTATAGTCCACCTCTATCATCTACCTTCCCCTACAGTCCACCTCTATCATCTACCTTCCTCTATAGTCCACCTCTATCATCTACCTTCCCCAATAGTCCACTATTATCATCTACCGTCCCCTATAGTCCTTCTCTATCATCTACTTTCCCCTATAGTCCTTCTCTATCATCTACCTTCCCCTGTAGTCCACCTCTATCATCTACCTTCCTCTATAGTCCACCTCTATCATCTACCTTCCCCCACTATTATCATCTACCGTCCCCTATAGTCCTTCTCTATCATCTACCTTCCCCTATAGTCCACCTCTATCATCTGCCTTCCCCCATAGTCCATCTCTATCATCTACCTTCCCATATAGTCCACCTCTATCATCTACCTTCCCCTATAGTCCTTCTCTATCATCTACTTTCCCCTATAGTCCTTCTCTATCATCTACCTTCCCCTTTAGTCCACTTCTATCATCTACCTTCCCCTATAGTCCACCTCTATCATCTACTTTCCCTATAGTCCTTGTCTATCATTTACCTTCCCCTATAGTCCACCTCTATCATCGACCTTCCCAAATAGTCCACCTCTATCATCTACCTTCCCTATAGTCCTTCTCTATCATCTACCTTCCCCTATAGTCCACCTCTATCATCTACCTTCCCCTATAGTCCACCTCTATCATCTACCTTCCCCTATAGTCCATCTTTATCCTTTTACCTTCCCCTATAGTCCACCTCTATCCTCTACCTTCCCCTATAGTCCACCTCTATCATCTACCATCCCCTATAGTCCACTTCTATCATCTACCTTCCCCTATCGTCCACCTCTATCATCTACCTTCCCCTATAGTCCACCTCTATCAACTACCTTCCCTATAGTCCACCTCTATCATCTACCTTCCCCTATAGTCCACTTCTATCATCTACCTTCCCCTGTAGTCCACCTCTATCATCTACCTTCCCCTATAGTCCACCTCTATCATCTACCTTCCCCTATAGTCCACCTCTATCATCTACCTTCCCCTACAGTCCACCTCTATCATCTACCTTCCTCTATAGTCCACCTCTATCATCTACCTTCCCCAATAGTCCACTATTATCATCTACCGTCCCCTATAGTCCTTCTCTATCATCTACTTTCCCCTATAGTCCTTCTCTATCATCTACCTTCCCCTGTAGTCCACCTCTATCATCTACCTTCCCCCGTAGTCCACCTCTATCATCTACCTTCCCCTATAGTCCACCTCTATCATCTACCTTCCCCTATAGTCCACCTCTATCATCTACCTTCCCCTATAGTCCACCTCTATCATCTACCTTCCCCTATAGTCCACCTCTATCATCTACCTTCCCCTATAGTCCACCTCTATCATCTACCTTCCCCTATAGTCCACCTCTATCATCTACCTTCCTCTATAGTCCACCTCTATCATCTACCTTCCCCAATAGTCCACTTCTATCATCTACCTTCCCCTATAGTCCTTCTCTATCATCTACTTTCCCCTATAGTCCTTCTCTATCATCTACCTTCCCCTATAGTCCACCTCTATCATCTACCTTCCCCTATAGTCCACCTCTATCATCTACCTTCCCCTATAGTCCACCTCTATCATCTACCTTCCCCTATAGTCCACTTCTATCATCTACCTTTCTGCCTCTCTCTGTTCTCCAGTGCCTCTTTCTTCTGCCTCTCTGTTGCCTGTTGCCTCTCTGTTGCATGCTGCCTCTCTGCTGCCTGCCTGCTGCCTCTCTGCTGCCTGCCTCCTGCCTGCCTGTTGCCTGCCTGCTGCCTGTTGCCTGCCTGCTTCCTGTTTCCTGCTGCCTCTCTGCTGCCTGCCTGCCTGCTGCCTCTCTGCTGCCTGCCTGCTGCCTCTCTGCTGCCTGCCTGCTGCCTGTTGCCTGCCTGCTTCCTGTTTCCTGCTGCCTCTCTGCTGCCTGCCTGCTGCCTGTTTCCTGCTGCCTCTCTGCTGCCTGCCTGCTGCCTCTGCTGCCTGCCTCCTGCCTGCCTGCTGCCTGTTGCCTGCCTGCTTCCTGTTACCTGCTGCCTCTCTGCTGCCTGCCTGCTGCCTCTCTGCTGCATGCCTCCTGCCTGCCTGCTGCCTCTCTGCTGCCTGCCTCCTGCCTGCCTGCTGCCTGTTACCTGCTGCCTCTCTGCTGCCTGCCTGCTGCCTCTGATGCCTGCCTGCTGCCTCTCTGCTGCCTGCCTGCTGCCTGCCTGCTGCCTCTCTGCTGCCTGCCTGCTGCCTCTCTGCTGCCTCTCTGCTGCCTGCCTGCTGCCTCTCTGCTGCCTGCCTGCTGCCTGCCTGCTGCTTCTCTGCTGCCTCTCTGCTGCCTGCCTGCTGCCTCTCTGCTGCCTGCCTGCTGCCTGCCTGCTGCTTCTCTGCTGCCTCTCTGCTGCCTGCCTGCTGCCTCTCTGCTGCCTGCCTGCTGCTTCTCTGCTGCCTCTCTGCTGCCTGCCTGCTGCCTGCCTGCTGCCTCTCTGCTGCCTCTCTGCTGCCTGCCTGCTGCCTCTCTGCTGCCTGCCTGCTGCCT
Organism: Oncorhynchus keta; assembly: GCF_023373465.1. Taxonomy (NCBI): domain Eukaryota; kingdom Metazoa; phylum Chordata; class Actinopteri; order Salmoniformes; family Salmonidae; genus Oncorhynchus; species Oncorhynchus keta. The sequence continues at coordinate 20,067,182 of NC_068444.1, read as the reverse complement.
GCTCTGCTGCCTCTCTGCTGCCTGCCTGCTGCCTGCCTGCTGCTTCTCTGCTGCCTCTCTGCTGCCTGCCTGCTGCCTGCCTGCTGCTTCTCTGCTGCCTCTCTGCTGCCTGCCTGCCTCTCTGCTGCCTGCCTGCTGCCTGCCTGCTGCCTCTCTGCTGCCTGCCTGCTGCCTCTCTGCTGCCTGCCTGCTGCCTCTCTGCTGCCTGCCTGCTGCCTGCCTGCTGCTTCTCTGCTGCCTCTCTGCTGCCTGCCTGCTGCCTGCCTGCTGCTTCTCTGCTGCCTCTCTGCTGCCTGCCTGCTGCCTGCCTGCTGCTTCTCTGCTGCCTCTCTGCTGCCTCTCTGCTGCCTGCCTGCTGCCTGCCTGCTGCCTCTCTGCTGCCTGCCTGCTGCCTGCCTGCTGCCTCTCTGCTGCCTCTCTGCTGCCTCTCTGCTGCCTGCCTGCTGCCTGCCTGCTGCCTCTCTGCTGCCTCTCTGCTGCCTCTCTGCTGCCTGCCTGCTGCTTCTCTGCTGCCTCTCTGCTGCCTGCCTGCTGCCTGCCTGCTGCTTCTCTGCTGCCTCTCTGCTGCCTGCTGCCTGCCTGCTGCTTCTCTGCTGCCTCTCTGCTGCCTGCCTGCTGCCTGCCTGCTGCCTCTCTGCTGCCTCTCTGCTGCCTGCCTGCTGCCTGCCTGCTGCCTGCCTGCTGCTTCTCTGCTGCCTCTCTGCTGCCTACCTATCAAGCTACTCTACATATATAGGCTAATATTTTGGGCTTTTTAAAATGGTACCTCTGTTGTGTAACTGGGATAAAACAATATATGGACAACATGTATCCCCGCACATTGACTCGGTACCGGTACCCCCTGTCTTTTTATTGTGTTACTTTTTATTTGATTTTTAACTTTAGTTTATTTAGTAAATATTTTCTTAACATTATTTATTTAACTACATTTTTGGTTATGGGCTTGTTCGTAAGCATTTCACTGTGAGGTCTACACCAGTTGTATTCTGTCACAAATAAAATTTGATTAGATTTTTTGATTTGACATGTTAATATTCACAAGACACTGGATGAAAAATATGTACCATATGTCACGCAACTTTTTACATTGCTACAAACAGCTAGCCTGGTACTAGATCTGGTTGTGCTTGTCATTGGTTGTCAGACAGATCAGGAATCAGGCTAACCATTTTTATTTATTTACTTAATCTTTATTTAACTAGGCAAGTCAGTTAAGAACATAAATTCTTATTTACAATGACGGCCTAATAATGAGTTGAAGTGAATGTAAGCAGGGTAAAGTGAAGTGACCTGGAAATGGTTGGTCTATGACACGCATATTGGAGTGCAAGGCCAAGCAGATCCAATGCATAGACATCTTCATGTTGCCCAGCTCCTGTTATTATGTTGGATGTGCATGTTATTACACACACACACACACACACACACACACACACACACACACACACACACACACACACACACACACACACACACACACACACACACACACACACACACACACACACACACACACACACACACACACACACACACACACACACACACACACACACACACACACACACAGGCACAAATGCACACTCACAACCACACACTGAACACTAATAGGGTTGCATGACTGTTTATTCCAAGTAGCACAAAGCTTTGATTGGAGACACGGGTTGTGTCCCAAATAGCACTCTATTCCCTATTTAGTGGACTACTTTTCATTTTTTTAACCAGGGCTCATAGGGCTCAAAAGTAGTGGACTATATAGGGAATCGTGCGCAATTTAGGACAAAAACAATTCCCTGTTAAAAAGGGCCCTTTGGCTACAATGTTGCTGTGACTGACCCTTTGTCTGTCTGTTCTCTCCTTTTTAAGTTTTCCTTTATTTACTCCTTTGTTCATTTGGCCCAAATCTTCTGTCCCTCCCTCTCTCCCAGCCAGTGACACAATTACAATGAGATGATGGTGATTTCTATGTTATCTGAATATTACTCTATTGTATGTAGTTGTTGTATGTAGTAATCCTGTCGATTATCAACAGGATAGTATAGACTAAGCTGGTGTGTGTTCAATGTCAGTGGTTCCAGTGTTATACATTAATAGGCTTGTGACAAGTACACTTAGATGGTTACAACAGTAGAGGGGAAACATCAAGCAAGCGCAGCCCCCTCATTTTGAAGACATGATCTAAAGTACTTTATCACTCCTGTGCCACTCTTGCCCAGTCCTTTAGTTTTGTGGGGGAATAATGCTAGATTTTGTTTTTTAAACCATTGATTGGTTTCTAGAATGCACTTGCTAAACCGAGATTCCGGCCTGGCATATATTAAATGTAAATGACTTCTCAGATTTTAAATTTGTCAAAGCAGGTGAAGCACTTGGACATGGGTATGGCTTGTATCCACTTGTCTTCCAAACGATTTTGCATCTCTTATCAGAAACCAAACAATTCCCCCCTGGCCTCTGTTCTCATTCTGCTGACTTAGGCTACACAGGAGCACCAAATCCACTTCGAACACTGCTTTATCACTCCCCTTCCATTGATTAGTTGGGACTTTTTCAGTTAGTGCATTCCGACTGAGCCAACAGCAAGAAAGGAAGGACATACAGTAGTGTCATTTCAGAAAGGCAAGTAACACAGTCCTCAACAAGATGACCGCAACATAGCCAATTCTCAGCTCTTATAACCCAGGTCTAAAGAAGTAATGAAGATAATGCAGTGAAGAAGACGAGAGCAAAAAGTCACATTCAGCAAAATGTGAACATCATTGGCGCCAGATACTCACTTTTGGAGGTATGAAGCAACGTTATGGTAACTAGCAAAAAATATATAGGGGCGGGGTCTTACTTACTGTAAATATATATATATATATATATATATATATATATATATATATATATATATATCTTTATTTTACTGCTAAGTGGGGGTGAAACAGATCAAATATTAACAATTAATTATCTACCCCACCTTCTCTTTTTGGTAGAAACCGTAACACTGTGTCATGCCTCTGAAGTGGCTCCAGTAATGGTGTTTTCGAAATATCCACTTTCCAAGCTTATTGGTTGAGACGTTACTGTTCAGTTATTCATTATTTTGACCCCTTTGGTTTAAGTTCATACTCACCCAATTATTTATCTACTTTTCTGTCATCTCATAGACCCATGGTATAGAGGAGATGCAATGCAAGCACCTTCTGTCCAAGGTCAGTCAGGGTGGGCCGTGCCCAGAGACCGCTGTCTGCAGTGGGGTGGGCCAATTAACCAAACAGACTGTGTGGCCAATAGACCCTGGATTTAGTGCTGTCGCTAGTTCTTATCATCTCACACTTCTTTTCTGTTCAGGATTAATGGGTAAATTTATTTTACACGCCTCAGTAACCCAATGCATTAGCACAGAGACAAAAAATATTTATCTCTCTGTTGTAACCACTGTCTCTCTCTCTATCTCGTTCCCTCTGTTTTCTTTCTCTCTCTGTTTTCTCTCTCTCTCTCTCTTCTGTGGCTGGGCAGCCAGGGCCAGTAAAGCACTAACTAATGATGTAGAGAGGGAGCGAGCAGAGAAGAGAATTGGGGGGGACTTCTTCAGTGGTTTAAAGTATTTAAGGAAAAATGCTTTAAAGTATTACCTAAGTAGTTACTGGGGGTATCTGTATTTTACTTTACTATTTATATTTTTGACAACTTTTACTTTTACTCCACTACATCAAGAGAATACTGGTCATCCCTACTGCATCTGATCTGGCGGACTCACTAAACACAAATGCTTCGTTTTTTTAATGATGTCTGAGTGTTGGAGTGTGCCCCTTGCGTAAATAGTAAAACAAGAAAATTGTGCCATATGTTTTGCTTAATATAAGGAATGAGAAGTTATTTATACTCTTACTTTTACTTTGGTACTTAATATATTTTAGCAAATTACATTTACTCAAGTAGTATATTACTGGGTGTCTTTCGATTTAGGTATCTTTACTTTTACACCAACCACTGGACTTTGGTTGGTTGGTGCAGTCAATATTTTTTGTGAGTACACTTCTAGCGAGAGGACATGCAAAGGGCAATCAGTGGGAGAAATAGGTTAGACAACATGCTGAAAACGATTAGAGCCAACTGAAGAGGAAAGAGGAAAACAACAACCCTGTAATGTATTCCAGCATTGTGATTTCTCTGAACTTCTTCTCTGTCCTAAAATAGATTGACAGAGTGGGTGAACCAGTGGGAGCCACAGTGAGCCACTTGGAAAATACAGTCTTAACATTAAAATAGGATAACAATTTCCACTCTAATATTTCTGGTATTTTAATGGTAGGCTAAATGGCGGAGCTAACTAGCTTTCAGGAGAGAAGGGGAGAGATTGAGGATGGCAACAATTAAAAGAGTGAAACAGCTGACAGTGTAAGGCTGCCTGCCACCCTTCTGGCCCTGACAGGAGAGAGGGATCAGGCAGAGACACAGTTGTCTCCTTCCTCCATACTTTCTTCTGCATGCTGGGAAGTGGAGGGGAGGAGGGGAACGCCCCCGTAGCAGCTCTGCTCCTTGGCTTCGTCAAACTGCCAACCAGGGCAAAGGCAGGCAGGAAGGAACACACTTCATTAACCAATCTGATGGCAGATGTCAGGCAGGGCTTTTTGCTCAAAGCGCACACATGCACGCACTCACTCACGCATGCTGGCACGCACACACACACACACACACACACACACACACACACACACACACACACACACACACACACACACACACACACACACACACACACACACACACACACACACACACACACACACACACACACACACACACACACACACACACACACACACACACGCACAGAAAGCCTTAAAAAGCAGCCTGACTTTTTGCTCCAAGCACACATTTGATTCCAGTGAATGGTCACGTCAGTCCCCCTGCCAGGTTAATTTCCTTTGGAGTGTGAGCTCGTGAAGTGTGTGGTTGAGCCAATCAAAGTTAATGAGCTGAGAAACCATGGCCCTTATTTATCAGCCTCCTTTACTTAGGCTGTTTCATCACCAGCTCGTCAGTCTTCACACCTCACAGACACCTCCATCAAACACACACACGCAAGCATGCATGCACACAAACACACACATACGCAAGCATGCATGCACACAAACACACACATACGCAAGCACGCATGCACACAAACACACACATACGCAAGCATGCATGCACACAAACACACACACACGAGCACACTACCTATACATAGATCAATGGGAGAAATGTACAAATCTCTCTTTTATTGATTATTGATTGATTGATGGATAAACTGAGCTTGGTGAACTACAATGCTTGTTTACACTAATGGTACAATGTGTTAGCCATCCCATGTCTCACGACCATTGTCTCATTTGTCTTATAGCAGGTCATTACTTGGTGCTAAACTATTGATGCTCTTGGACAGATATACGTAACATAAATGGCAGTAGCTTCTGTTGACAGATTGTGGGATGTGATGATTAACGAGGAACTTTTTTCCGGTACGCTGAGGGTTTTTTGTCAATGTTCATTGAGACAAATCATGATTTCGCTCTTGCTCGCATTTTTCGAATTTCAGAAGGGGAAGGGAGATTTGGCTCACAGACTTGAAACTGGCTGAGAGTTTCCTTTAAGAGTGGTGAAGACTTCGCTACTCTTTTCTAACAGGTCTCCCCCCAGAACTCAATCGAGCATCTGACAAATTACGTGAGACTTTAGTTCTGTGAGTCCTTAATAATGCACCAGAATTGACATGCATCTAACTAAGACCGATGTTGCCATAAAGCAGTAATCACAGTGACCGATAGAACAACGCGGTGACATGTTGTGTAACTCTCTCTACATATCACACAATTTAAGTGCCTCAAAGGACAGTTTAATGCTTTTCATTAGCAAGGCATTGGCTATTTTATTGTGTTAATAAGCTATCTCGTTTTAGTTGAACAGGCACACACATGGCCATTCTAATCCCCCACCCACCCACCCACCCACCCACCCACCCACCCCCCTCTCTCTCTCCCTCTCTCTCTCTCTCTCTCTCTCTCTCTCTCTCTCTCTCTCTCTCTCTCTCTCTCTCTCTCTCTCTCTCTCTTTCCTCTCTTTTCCCACTCTCTCTCTTTCTCTCTCTCCACACAAGACCATTCTAATTCTCTTTTCTACACTTTTTTGTATTGCAATTGGTGAATCCTGTAGTGGATAATGAGTTTTACCTCTGATGCCGGCATGGTGAAAAGATTCAGATGTACCTAGTCCCCTGTTACTGTTGTAACCTATTTCTCTCTGTTTCTCTTTTTTCATTCTACATCTCTCTCATTCTCTCTGTCTCTCTTGGAGCTATATCGTTACAAACCTCCATTCGATGACAGCTTGTCTATACTAAATACTATAGTTGTTTTTGGCAAGATCAACATGTTTTCTCACTGTGCCAGGAGGAATAATACATGAACAGACATCGTCACTCTACATGACTTAAGTCAGCCAAACATGTCAGATATGTGACAACATGAGATCCATCCATCCATGCTAGACTTTCAGTCATTGCGCTAACGCTAGTTAGCAATGGTGCCAGAAACTACCTTCCATTTCCTGCAAACTCACACAGAGATATACTTTATTTTTAAATGAATGAGTTCATTTGACTCTTGATAAATAGAAAAAAATGGCTTAACTGCCAACATGTCGAACTATCCCTTTAAAATACTATAGGTAATGAAGGTCAACTTATAGTTTTATCTATATGACCCCGTCAACAAAGCCTGTCTGTTATTTTACTTTAATAACGATGGGGTCCACCTTAGTGAACATTGAGTCCATATGAAGCTCAAGGTCACAGAACTAAGACACGTTGTATATTACACTGCCTTCAGAAAGTAGTCAGACCCCTTGACTTATTCCTCATCTTTTTGTGTTTCAGCCTGAATTCAAAATGGATTAAATTATTTTGTATCTCCCCCATCTACACAATGTATGTTATGGAAAATGTGTATTCTTTACTGGCTTCCTTCTTTTCACTCTGTCCTTTAGGATAGTATTGTGGAGTAACTACAATGTTGTTTATCCATCCTCTGTTTCTTTTAGTCACCATTGGCCTCATGGTGAAATCCCTGAACGGTTTCCTTCCTCTCTGGCAACTGAGTTAGGACGGACGACTGTAGCTATGTTGTGACTAGGTATATTGATACACCATCCAAAGTGTACTTAATAACTTCAGCATGCTCAAAAAGATATTCAATGTCGCTTTTTTTACCCATCTCCTAATCGGTGCCCTTCTTTGCCAGGCATTGTGGTTGAATCTCTGCTTTAAATTCACTGCTCGACTGAGGGACCTTAAAGATAAGTGGGGTACAGAGATGAGGTAGTCATTCAAAAATCATGTTAAACACAATTTTTGCACACAGAGTATAGCTTTGATATACTTATAATATGGCTTAGATAGACTCTTTTGACAATATTCAGTAGTTAACATTTTTATTCAGGACAGAGAGGAGAGAGAAGGGAGAGTTGGGGAAAAATAGAAAAAAAAGGATAAGAGACAGGTGAGGAATGCAAATGTTTGCTGCTCCATTCAGTCCCTCCCTCCCTCTATTCCTCCATACCCTATATACATCCCTCCCAGCCAATGTCTACAATAAAAGGGATTGGTCCACTGAAGAACATGTGTGTGTATTCTTCCTTCTTAAATATTCAGTTTCTCATTATTTTAATCAAGACTTGGTGATAATGAGTGTCTGTCAAACAGTGGGCAGGCAGAGAGAGGGGGAGAGAGCGAGAGAAAGGGAGAGAGAGAGAAAGGGAGAGAGAGAGAGAGAAAGAGAGAGGGAGAGCTGTCAAGTAGTGGGCTGAAATAATTAATACTTGTGTGATGGAAAGATTTGGAGGGGGACAAAAAAAAGTACTGATATCACTTAATTTGAAGCCTGGAGGTATAATGATTGATTGCAGTAGTACGAGCTGCATGCTTATGGCAAGACTTCCAATGCAGTAAAACAGCACCATAATGCATTATACCAGCATAATTTATGTATAGTGTTTCCAAAATACCTCAGCAAGCTTGACACACACACCAACACACAGGGGAAAATAGAGGGATAAAATGGACAGATGTCAGACAGACATATCAGAGAATAAAGGCTAGAAGAGAGACGTGGAGAGAAGAGAGGAGAGGATAAAGGAGAACGGATAGAAGAGAAAGGAGAAGAGAGGCTAGATGAAAAGCGGAGAAGAGAGAAGATAAGAGGCGAGGAGAGGAGAGAGGATAGTGGCGAGGAGAGGAGAAAAGAAGGAAAGAGGAGAGAATAATGGAAAGGTGAGAGGACAGGAGAGGAGAAAATGTCTTGGAGAGGAGAGGAGAGCAAAGAGTAAGAGGAGAGGAGAAGATTGAGGAGAGGAAAGGTTGGAGAGATTTGGACAGAGGTGAGAGGAGAAAGAGAGAATATAGGAGAGAACAGAGGATAGAGGAGAGAGGAGAGGATATAGTATAGAGGAGAGGTGAGGAGAGGAGAGGCAAGATGGGAGGAAACAGGAGGAAAAAGGAGAGGAGAGAGGAGAGAATATAGGATATAGGATAGAGGAGAGGAGAAAGGAGAGGCGAGATGGGAGGAAACAGGAGAGGAGCGAGGAGAGGATAGAGGAGAAGAGAGGAAAGGAGAGGCAAGGAGAGGAGAGTATATGAGAGAGGAGAGGATAGAGGAGAGGATAGAGAAAAGGATAGAGGAGAGAAAATAGAGGCTCACTTGCTTTGGCAATGTTGACACATGTTTCCCTTGCCAATAAAGCCCCTTGAAATGAATTGAATTGAATTGTGAAAAGGAGAGAAGAGAGAGGAGAGGCTGGAGGAGAAGATACGAGAGAAGGAGAGAGGAAAGTAGAGGAGAGGAAAAAAAAGAATAGGAGAAGAGAGGAGAAGTTAGAGTAGATGATAGCTTAGAGGAAAGGATAGAGACGAGGATAGAGGAGGGAGAAGAGGTGAGAAGAGAGAGGAGAGGATAGATGAGATGATAGAGGTGAATGTAGTGGAGAGAAGAGAGTAGAGGAGAGGAGATAGGAGATAATTGAGGCTGAGGAGAGGAGAGAGGAGAGAGATGTGAGGAGAGAGGAGAGATGAGAGAGGAAAGAGGTTGATGGAATAATACATAGGAGATAATTAAAAAGAGGACAGAGGAGAGGATAAAGGAAAAGAGAGAGGAAGTAGGAGAGGAGAGGTGATAGGAGAGAGGACATTGGAGAGGAGAGAAGTGAGAGAACGAAACAGGAGAGGAGATAAGAGAGGATAGAGGAGAAAGATGTGGAAAGAGGAGAGGCATTAGAACGGGAGAGAATAGAGGCTAGAGGAGAGGACATAGGAAAGAAGTGAGGAGAGGATAGAGGAGAGGAGAGGATAGAGAAGAGGAGAGGATGAGAGGATAGGATGAGAGGAGAGGAGAGGAGAGGAGAGGAGAGGAGAGGAGAGTTCAGATTGGAGAACGGAAAGGAGAAAGGAGATTAGAGGACGAGAGGAGAGGAGAGAGAGGAGAGAGGGGATAGAGAAGGAAATAGAGGAGATGATAGAGGAGAGGAGATTAGATGAGAGAGGAATGGATAGATGAGTGGACAGAGGAGAGGCAGACTCTCTTTTTGATGGACAGGTAGATACAGCGGCTGACTACCTACAATTATGTCTGGTGACACCTACAATATTCCAACCTTGACAGAAGCTAGCACTGATTGTGTGTAAAACCCTGGACTCCTGCGTGCCACAAGATTGTTTTAGCCCGCTGGGCTAAACCCTAGACATTAGCTAATGGAAATTTGTAGGTCTCAACTAAAGTTATTAATTGGTTGGTTAACATACCAACCACCCCAGTCACATGAGCTACTCTTATGGGTTCGTATGGGTTACATTTAATGCCCCTGTGCTAACCACTTCTGTTCCATAGAGACCCATTGTGAACAGAAAGAGAGTTATTCTACATGGTTGAGACAGTAGTCAGGCACTTACACACCAGCCAGGTCACCTGTGATACAAGTCAGTATTCGACATCCATCCATGTCTGAGGACGTCGGGAGATGACTTGGAAACCAGCCACTCGAGGGGCAACTGTTACCTGCAAGTAGGTTTGGGTTTTGCTAGTTGCTGTGGATGGGGATGATGGACGGATGTAAGGATCTGCCTCAAGTGCCAAAGGTTGCATGTTTGAATCCAGCATCAAAAAGCTGGATTTGAAGCCTATCCCAAATCTTAACCCTCACCTTAACGATTCAGAGTCAATGCCTTACCTTAAGATTGTAGATTTAATGCCTGAACTTAACCCTAGCCTTAAAAATTCTGAGTAATGATGAATTTGATGTTTGGTAAACTTCGAAATGAGATTTTCTAATGTGAGACCAATGGTACAACTGTGTCTGGCTAGTCTCTGATGGCCCTAGCACATCCTCTCCCATCCTTGTTTTATCAGTTTGACTGGGGGAGATATCCTCTATCCTGACGTTGTATTGATTAATGTGACGCCTGCTGTTCATCGAATGACTAACTGTTTATAATTACGTGATACAATTAATCAGGTAATTATTAACTCAGTAACCTGGGGCACCACGGGAAAGTTTGGCTTCATTGAGTTTCTATTTCCCAAATGAACTCAAAGAACATCAGAATATCGATTTTACAACAGTCACTAATTAATGTATTTCCTCGACAATCATGTTCTCATAAAGATACAACTCCAAGCTAGAAGTATCAGAACACTTAGAAAGGTAGTTCTAACCTTCAATATGACTGGGAGAAGTGTCAAGAATAAGAAAGCAATATATTCCATAGTACACTAGAACACGGCAAAACATGAACAACAACAGTCTAAACATAGCTGAGGGCAATTGAGCAAAATGTCCACTAGATGACAGCAAATGGACCTATCACAACCCTACAGGAAGGGTGAAGAATCAATATCTTCATTTAAACCAGGGTATTTAGTGGCCTGTAGTTTGTAAATCCAAAAACTTTCCCTTTGGTTTAACTGTTTAAGACGGTCCCCATTTCTAATAGAGGCTGGAACATGATCAATACCCATAGCTTGTAGGGAGGCAGGGTTGCCATGGTGTAAGGACTTGTAGTGCCTTGCCATGGGGTCGTCTTCATTGCCTACCCATATGGCGTACTTGTGTTCCGCTAAGTGGTCTTGAAGGCGTCTCTTTGTCTGTCCAATGTAGAACACATTTAGCATTAGCATTCAGCAGGTAACATTTTCACAAAAAACAGAAAACCCTTCAAATAAAATAATTTACCTTTGAAGAACTTCTGATGTTTTCAATGAGGAGACTCTCAGTTAGATAGCAAATGTTCAGTTTTTCCTGAAAGATTATTTGTTTAGGAGAAATCGCTCCATTTTGTGCGTCACGTTTACCTAAGAAAAAAAAATGTATCCAGGATTGAGTAAATCTATCAGCAAGGCCATTAGCATAACACAACGTTAACTATTCATGAAAATCGCAAATGAAATGAAATCAATATGCTAGCTCTCAAGCTTAACCTTTTGTTAACAACACTGTCATCTCAGATTTTCAAAAATATGCTTCTCAACCATAGCAAAACGAGCATTTGTGTAACAGTATTGATAGCTAGCGTTAGCATTTAGCATTAGCATTTAGCATTAGCATTTAGCGTTAGCATTCAGCAGGCAACATTTTCACAAAAACCAGAAAACCATTCAAATAAAATAATTTACCTTTGAAGAACTTCGGATGTTTTCAATGAGGAGACTCTCAGTTAGATAGAAAATGTTCAGTTTTTCCTGAAAGATTATTTGTGCAGGAGAAATCGGTCCGTTTTCTATGTCATGTTTGGCCACCAAAAAAAAAAGAAAATTCATTCATCCAAACGCCAAACTTTCTTCCACATTAACTCCATAATATCGACTGAAACATGGTAAACGTTGTTTAGAATCAATCCTCAAGGTGTTTTTCACATATCTCTTCATGATATATCATTCCTGGAAGTCTCCTCTCTGTCACAAGCACATGGATGAATGCGAGCAGCTTGGAGATTACGCAACAATTTCAACAAAGGACACCGGGCGGACCCCTGGTAAATGTAGTCTCTTATGGCCAATCTTCCAATGATATGCCTACAAATATGTCACAATGCTGCAGACAACTTGGAGAAATGATAGAAAGGGCAGGCTAATTCGTGGCGCTTTCATAGCCATATAAGGAGACAATGAAAAACAGAGCGTCAAAAATCCTGCTAATTTCCTGTTTGAAGTTTTATCTTGGTTTCGCCTGTAGCATCAGTTCTGGGGCACTCACAGGTAATATCTTTGCAGTTTTGGAAACGTCAGAGTGTTTTCTTTCCAAAGTTGCCAATTATATGCATAGTCGAGCATCTTTTCGTGACAAAATATTGCGCTTAAAACGGGCACGTTCTTTTATCCAATAATGACATAGCGCCCCCATAGGTTGAAGAGGTTAATGTTTTCTGCTTCAATGCTATATTTTGTAACAAACTTCTCTCTCTCTGATGTATCACGAGGCTCTCCCCTTCGCAACAAGTTCTCTCTGTCAAGTAATCCAGCCCTTATACCTGCATCTTTCAGGACCTGAACGCTGCAGCCTCGATTCAAGAAGTGATTCTCCAATTCAGCAGATTTGACACTGTAATCTGTTTCCTGATCACAAATTCTGCGGACTCTTTGGAATCTCCGTGACTATTCGACTTGGGACTAACTATCAATGGCAACCCGCTGTTGGACCTAAACGCTAGATCCACTTACCTCCTGGTACAGACTCCAACTGATATTTTCATTCCTCAGCACATTCAGCTAGGAACATTGATTGATTACTCCTTCCATGATTTTGAACTTGTTGTTCCTGTGATTGGCCTCTTCCATCCTCCCTAGACCTAGGAGGTATGCTGTTTACTTGCCCATCAAAAGCAATTGCAATAACTCCTGTATTGCCACTTGACGACACATCGACGTTCAGGCTAGATGTCGATTCTGACAACAACTTGTTAATATACTCCATAGTCATGGAGGACGATATCGCATTTCCTCCTGCATGTGAGGTAACAACTGATGATTCTCCCACCATTGACATGCCATCACCACCCGATGAAGACCTGTACAATGTCACCGAACCATATCTTGGCTTCCATGCACAGGTAGTAAAACTACTGTCGGAGGCTGATGCACTTGCTAATGACACTGAACAAAAACGGTGAGATCTGGTCGACAGACTCGCTGGAGTGCGGGGTTACGGGCATTCATGTGGTGAGTATTCCTAGGGGGCACAATATTACCATTATTACGTTCCCAAAGTCAACGGCCTATTTCTCAGGACCAGATGCTAGAATATGCATATAATTGACAGATTAGGATAGAAAACACTCTAAAGTTTCCAAAACTGTCAAAATATTGTCTGTGAGTATAACAGAACTGATATTGCAGGCAAAACCCTGAGACAAATCAAACCAGGAAGTGGCTTCTATTTTCAAAACTCCATGTTCCATAGCCTCCCATTGCTCCATTTAAAGGGATATCAACCAGATTCCTTTTCCTGTCGCTTCCTCGAGGTGTCAACTGTCTTCAGACATAGTTTCAGGCTGTTATTTTGAAGAATGAGCGTGAACGACCACATTGTCACCATAGCATCTCCCACCTGTAGCACACGCTCCAGCAGGTATATCTCTCTAGTCACCCCCAAAACCAATTCTTTCTTTTGCCGCCTCTCCTTCCAGTTCTCTGCTGCCAATGACTGGAACGAACTACAAAAATCTCTGAAACTGGAAACACTTATCTCCCTCACTAGCTTTAAGCACCAACTGTCAGAGCATCTTACAGATTACTGCACCTGTACATAGCCCACCTATAATTTAGCCCAAACAACTACCTCTTTCCCAACTGTATTTAATTTACTTATTTATTTTGCTCCTTTGCACCCCATTATTTTTATTTCTACTTTGCACATTCTTCCATTGCAAAACTACCATTCCAGTGTTTTACTTGCTATATTGTATTTACTTTGCCTCCATGGCCTTTTTGCCTTTACCTCCCTTCTCACCTAATTTGCTCACATTGTATATAGACTTGTTTATACTGTATTATTGACTGTATGTTTGTTTTACTCCATGTGTAACTCTGTGTCGTATCTGTCGAACTGCTTTGCTTTATCTTGGCCAGGTCGCAATTGTAAATGAGAACTTGTTCTCAACTTGCCTACCTGGTTAAATAAAGGTGAAATAAAATAAAAAAATAAATAAAATTGCGTAAGTGGATAGGTGGGGGCTCTCAGAGTGAATTGTGCGCAAAAGAGAAAGGCGGCCATGTATCTGTCGAACTGCTTTGCTTTATCTTGGCCAGGTCGCAATTGTAAATGAGAACTTGTTCTCAACTTGCCTACCTGGTTAAATAAAGGTGAAATAAAAAAATAAAAATAAAAAAGAGGACCCTTGCGTAAGTGGATAGGTGGGGGCTCTCAGAGTGAATTCACTCCTCGTGCGCAAAGCAGCGCATTACTGAGGCAAGGCGGCCATTGTTACTCCGCTATAGGGCAGCCCCCGAGAGTCCTAGTGAAAAGCCAACTGTCCCGGTTGATATATTATCGAAAGGATATTTGAAAAACACCCTGAGGATTGATTATAAAAAACGTCTGACATGTTTCTGTGGACATTATGGATATAATTTGGAATTTTTGTCTGCGTTGTCGTGACCGCTCTTTCCGGTGGATTCCTGGGAATAACGTACCAAACTAACGGAGGTATTTGGATATAAAAAATATCTTTATGGAACAAAAGGAACATTTGTTGTCTAACTGGGAGTCTCGTGAGTGAAAACATCCAAAGATCATCAAAGGTAAACGATTAATTTGATTGCTTTTCTGATTTTCGTGACCAAGTTACCTGATGCTTATTGTTTTGTCGAGCGATCGATAAACTTACACAAACGCTTGTTTGATGAAGCTTAATCGCAAATGGGTCTTCCAAATGAACAATGACCCCAAGCATACTTCCAAAGTTGTGGCAAAATGGCTTAAGGACAACAAGTCAAGGTATTGGTGTGGCCATCACAAAGCCCTTACCTCAATCCTATAGAAAATTTGTGGGCAGAACTGAAAAAGCATGTGCGAGCAAGGATGCCTACAAACCTGACTCAGTTACACCAGCTCTGTCAGGAGGAATTTAAATGCAATGCTACCAAATACTAATTGAGTGTATGTAAACTTCAGCCCCACTGGGAATGTGATGAAAGAAATACAAGCTGAAATAAATCCTTCTCTCTACTGAGTTTAAATGTATTTGGCTAAGGTGTACATAAACTTCCGACTTCCACTGTATATGTTTCTTACACAATTGATATGGAATTAACCCAAAAGTGCGGCCTAGTTTTATCTTAGATTCCTCACAGGGGGCGCCATATATGTTGTGATGTTGTATTGATTGATGTGACAACTGCTGGTCATCGAATGACTAACTGTTTGTAATTTAGTGATTAAATTAATCAGATAATTATTAACTCAGTAACCTTGGGCAACATGGGAAAGTCAGGCTTTTTTGAGTTTCTATTTCTCAAATTACCTCAAAGAATATCATAATATCGATTTTCCAACAGCTAATTAATGAATTAATTTCTCATTCTGAACGTCACATAATACGGAAATCTGCACAATCCCGAGACCCACTATATAAGTCCATTTCACACCGATTGAGTTGACTATTTATTTACTAACAAGCTAAAATGATAATATAAGATACACATACACACAGTCTGGGCTATTGATAAGAACTTAGTACAATGAAACAGGTCCCTAGCAGAACAACACAATATGACACGTGTTACACAAGATGGGGTTTTTCAAAAGAGAGAAAAAGAGAGAGTGCACGAGAGAAAAGCACACTTAAGTACATTTCTAAACTATGCTTAGTTTAACCACAACCTTGCCCCGAACTGCTGCTCTTATGGGTCAGAATATAATGATGTAATTATGTATCGAAGGTCTCCAATGGGCTATCTCCATGTGGACCGAGTTAGACTTCTCCTCTTCTGTTGTTACCAGGTGTAACTCTCTGATTTTCCACACGATATCAGTGTCCTTTCTCTTAGTGGTCTTTTTTTCACCCTTGTTCTGAAAGGGTTCTTCTGAGGACAGCCAGTCATGTATCTTAAGGCTCCAGCGTAGGAATGAAAGCAGTGAAGACACGATTCCTTGGAGAGTGATAACCGGGTGGTCCTGCTTGAATTCACCCTCTTAGACACAGCTACTCATCCATAGCATAGATTGTTAAAAGGTTCCTTTGTCTTCTTCAACCCCGTGATGCATTTTGGGGTTTACAACTAATCAGACCTTGGCTGCAGCTCATGATCACCTAGTCATGTTGTTAATTCTTAACTCGTGTTTTATACCCTCGGGTCAGAAATGGGCGTTTCCACACAACGTGCCATATTGTTTTAACCTTTATTTAACTTGGCAAGTCAGTTAAAGAACAAATTATTTTTTTCAATGACGACCTAGGAACAGTGGGTTAACTGCACAGATTTTTACCTTGTCGGCTCGGGGATTCGATCTTGCAACAGTTACTAGTCCAACACTCCAAGCACTAGGCTACCTTCCACCCCATATGTACCTTATGCAAACAGCAGGTACATACTGTGAAAACTCTTTAAGTTACAATGCTTTCATTATAATGTTGTCATTTAACTTTTAACAACATAAGAAAAATAAAATGTACTTTCATATTCCATCTATGTCTCTTGTAGGAGTGTGGTCCATGGAAAAGCGTCAGCTAAATGGCATATATTATTATATTATTATTATTATTATATTATATTATTATTTATATTAACCTGACCCGAACAGGCCAGTCATGACACCTCAATTAGCTGAAATAGCCCAGTCAAGTATGTCTTTAATGTGAGGACACTAATGACGTGCCAAGGTTTTGGCTACCTGTCTTTAATGTTGGTAATGAGATTGGGGATGGGATCGTGGGAGAGGTATTTGACACACACACTCAAAGGCATGCACGGACACACACACACACACACACACACACACACACACACACACACACACACACACACACACACACACACACACACACACACACACACACACACACACACACACACACACACACACACACACACACACACACACACACACACACACACACACACACACACGTTATTCTATCCTCAATGGGACCTAATATTTATTTCCATTAAAAATCCTATTTTCCCTAATTCCTAAACCTTAACCTAACCCTAAACCTTATCGGTATCTTAACCTTAACCCATAACCCCAACCCAAACCCTAAACCTAACTCCTAACCTCTTACCCTGACCCTAATTGTAATCCTAACCATAAACCTAACCCCTGAGCTTAAAATGGTATTTGTCGTCATGGGGACATGGGAAATATCCCCATGAGGGACACTTTTCCTTGTTTTAAGGATAGAAGCACCAACCCACACACACAAACACACTGGCATAAATGCTGCAGCACTGAATTAGGTGACAACAAGATCATGTTTGTGGTTTATTTTTTTAGACAAGCATAATATGTGGTTTTATGTAAATGAGGCAACAAAAACTACTTGAAAATACACATGGGTATGTCAGTAATTTCAGCCAGGTCACCCGTGATACAAGTCAGTATTCGATGTCAATCCGTATCTGAGGATGTCGGGAGATGACATGGAGACTTAACCTTAAACACCTTGACATTTGACATTTGTAACAACTTCAAAATTGTATGTTTGAGAGACATGGATGTATGTCTAATTCTGACTTGAGTGTATGAGAGCTAGTTGAGTAATTTATGAAAACACATGTACATGTGCATACACAAGAGAGAGAGGGAGAGCTGCAATAGAAGGCGATGTAGGGGAAATGTACTGTAGGAAGACACAGAGAAACATTTGACCTGTAACCCATCTTTCCATTCTTCCATCCTCTTTAACATGAAGGGAGATGGAGTTGTGCTCCAGGAAGACAGAGTGAGTGAAGAGGGAGGAAAAGAGAAGATATGGATGGGTGGAAGATAATTCAATCAATCAACTGTAGCCATAACCTTAAACAACCCCACTTCTAGACAAACCGACACACATGCATGCACACACACGCACACACACGCAAACTCTGTCCAGACACTGCCACTCTGGTAACAGAACCTAGTGACGCTAAACACTCTTTACACTGTGGAATTGACAGCTTGTTGCTGTTTTTCTTATTGTGACAGAGCTCAAAAAGGTGTGGTAAAGCAGTCATTGAACGCTGATCTTAATATGGTAGTAATAGTTGAATCAAGCAATCTTTCATTTCTGGATCTAAAACATTTCTAGGAATAAGGAAATGCATGATGAAACACAGCCTCCTATAGATGCATTCTGTTGGAAAGGAACTTAGTCGAAAAACCTGTTGAGAATATATCAAGCATTTAAATCACCATTGAACAGATTCTCAGAACGTACCGTTTAGTCTTGCTCTTGGCACTAACACACACAGCACCCCTGTCGTCCATGTTGATGTGGTCTTTCTGCCAGGGGAGGTGACAGTCAGGTCCATGAGAGGGAAATAAAATGCCTAAAATGACAGCCCTGTTTTGGGAGATAAAAACACACTCTGATATTCATGTGAGTTCAGGTGGTTGGAGAATGGTGAGGAATATGAAAAAACCCTCCACCTTCGCCTCCAGTTGACTGAATGCAATCCCAGCTCTACCAGGTCTACCTGATTATCATCCCCATCCATACACAGATGGATGTCAGATATTGGAGTGGAACGTATCATAGCAGTTGGGGTGCCATTTTAAATCAATCTCTCAGAGTACGCTTTACTACTATAAACATTGGCACCTGTGCTTGTATTCTTTTATGGGGGGAAAATACAATATATGAGATAAAATATTCATTGTATTTTGACAGCTTTTGTGAGGGTTATCTTTATTTGATTCAATACATTATTTGGCCTCTAATCATGAAAATAAACTCCAGGGCATTTTACACTTCAGGAAATATTCTGCTTGATTTTCCCAGAAAGATGTCTCATTCAATTTCCCAGAAACAGTCTGGTTTCCTCATCTTTCATATCTTCATGTGTGATTTAATTATGCTCTGATCAGGTAAAGGGCAGTGCCAGTCCCACTCTCCTTAGCCAGGTTTCTCTCTCTCTCTCGCTCTGTCCCTCTCTCTCTCTCTCTCGCTCTGTCCCTCCCTCTCTCTCTCGCTCTGTCCCTCTCTCTCTCTGTCCCTCCCTCTCTCTCTCTCAATTCAATTCAAAGAGGCTTTATTGACATGGGAAACATGTTTACATCGCCAAAGCAAGTGAAAAAACAATCAACAAAACCATTCTAATTTAACATTAAATTATAATGTTTTTAAAAAGATAAAGATATTTCAAGAGATATTATCAGCTATACACATTGTTTTAGCAATGTGCAAAAAGTTGTAGTATGAATAGTAGGGGAAGATAAATATAGGTGGTATTTACAATGTGGTTCGTGCTCCCCTGCTTGCCCTTTTCTCATATTCTGCGGCTGTGATTACACACTGCGGTATTTCACCTACCAGATATGGGAGTATATTAATGTTTGATTTGTTTTCAAAATCTATACGGGTCTGTGTGATCTGTGGGAAATATGTATCTCTAATGTGGTCATACATTTTGCAGGAGGTTAGGAAGTGCAGCTCAGTTTCCACCTCATTTTGTGGGCAGTATGCACATAGCCTGTCTTCTCTCGAGAGCCAGGTCTGCCTATATCTCTCTATAGGTGAGTGCTTTGTGGTGGAATGTGTGGGCATCGTTACCTTTTAGGAGGTTGTGGAATTTAACAGCTCTTTTCTGGATTTGGATAACTTGCGGGTATGGTCTAAATTCTGCTCTGCATGGATTATTTGGGGTTTGCGTTCTACACAAAGCATATTTTTGTCTCAATTGGGTGTTTGTCCCATTTTATGAATTATTGGTTAGTTAGTGGATCCCAAACCTCACAGCCAAAGAGGGCAATGGGTCCTATAACAGATTTAAATATTTTTTAGGCAGATCCTAATGAGTTTTATGTTCCTTTATTTGGCACAGAAAGGCCCTTCCTGCCTTATCTCTTAGACCATTATAACAGCATTGTGGAAGTTAACTGTGGTGTTGATGTTTAGACAGAGGTAGGTATAGTTCTTTGAGGGCTCCAGGGCAACGGTGTCTAGATATAATTTGTTTTTGTGGTCCTGGCGACTGGACCTTTTGGAACACCATTATTTTTGTCATAATTAGATTTACCGTCAGGGCCCAAGTCAGACAGAATCTGTGCAGAAGATCTAAGTGCTGCTGTAGGCCCTCTTTGGTTGGGGACAGAAGCACCAGATAATCTGAAAACAGTAGACATTTGATTTTTGAGTCCAGTAGGTTGAGGCCGGGTGCTGCAGACTGTTATAGTGCACTTGCCAATTCATCAATATATATACTGTAGGCCCTCCTTGGTTGGGGACAGAAGCACCAGATAATCAGAAAACAGTTGACATTTGAGGGGGAGATTAAAGAACGATGTTTAAGTCTTGAGACAATTGAGACATGGATTGTGCATGTGTGCCATTCACAGGGTGAATGTGCATTTGATTTAGTTGCCTTTGAACTGGGTATGATAGTAGTTGCCAGGCACACAAGTTTCAGTTTGTCAAGAACTGTAACGCTGCTGGGTTTTTCAGGCTCAACATTTTCCAGTGTGTATCAAAAATAGTCCACTATCTAAAGGACATCCAGGCAATATGACACAACTATGAGAAGCATTGAAGTCAACATGGGCCAGCATCCCTGTGGAATGTATTCAACACATTGAAGTCATCATGGGCCAGCATCCCTTTGGAACGCTTTCAACACCTTGAAGTCAACATGGGCCAGCATCCCTATGGAACGCTTTCAACACATTGAAGTCAACATGGGCCAGCATCCCTGTGGAACGCTTTCAACACCTTGAAGTCAACATGGGCCAGCATCCCTGTGGAACGCTTTCAACACCTTGAAGTCAACATGGGCCAGCATCCCTGTGGAACGCTTTCAACACCTTGAAGTCCACATGGGCCAGCATCCCTGTGGAATGCTTTCAACACCTTGAAGTCAACATGGGCCAGCATCCCTGTGGAACACTTTCAACACCTTGAAGTCAACATGGGCCAGCATCCCTGTGGAACACTTTCAACACCTTGAAGTCAACATGGGCCAGCATCCCTGTGGAACGCTTTCAACACCTTGAAGTCAACATGGGCCAGCATCCCTGTGGAAAGCTTTCAACACCTTGAAGTCAACATGGACCTGCATCCCTGTGGAACGCTTTCAACACATTGAAGTCAACATGGGCCAGCATGTGCCAGCATCCCTGTGGAGCATCCCATGTGGAACGCTTTCAACACCTTGAAGTCAACATGGACCTGCATCCCTGTGGAACGCTTTCAACACATTGAAGTCAACATGGGCCAGCATCCCTGTGGAACGCTTTCAACACCTTGAAGTCAACATGGGCCAGCATCCCTGTGGAACGCTTTTGACACCTTGAAGTCAACATGGGCCAGCATCCCTGTGGAAAGCTTTCAACACCTTGAAGTCAACATGGACCTGCATCCCTGTGGAACGCTTTCAACAAATTGAAGTCAACATGGGCCAGCATCCCTGTGGAACGCTTTCAACACCTTGAAGTCAACATGGACCAGCATCCCTGTGGAACGCTTTCAACACATTGAAGTCAACATGGACCTGCATCCCTGTGGAACGCTTTCAACACATTGAAGTCAACATGGGCCAGCATCCCTGTGGAACGCTTTCAACACCTTGAAGTCAACATGGGCCAGCATCCCTGTGGAAAGCTTTCAACACCTTGAAGTCAACATGGACCTGCATCCCTGTGGAACGCTTTCAACACCTTGAAGTCAACATGGGCCAGCATCCCTGTGGAATGCTTTCAACACCTTGAAGTCAACATGGGCCAGCATCCCTGTGGAACGCTTTCAACACATTGAAGTCAACATGGGCCAGCATCCATGTGGAACGCTTTTGACACCTTGTAGGGTCCATGGCCTGATGAATTGAGAATGTTCTGAGGGCAAACGGGGGTGAAACTCAATATTTGGATGTTGTTCCTAATGTTTTGTACGTTCAGTCTATCTATCGATCTTCTTCACAGAACAGGCCTTCACAGAACATAATTATAATTGCATCCCAATAGCTTTTATGGCTTTGGTGAATAATAGTGCACTACACTGAGTATACAAAACTTTAAGAACACCTGCTCTTTCCATGACAGACTGACCAGGTGAATCCAGGCGAAAGCTATGATCACTTAATGATGCCACTTGTTAAATCCAATTCAATCAGTGTAGATGAAGGGGGGGAGAAATGTTAAAGGATTTTTTAAGCCTTGAGAGGAATCAGACACGGATTGTGCATGTGTGCCATTGAGAGGGTGAATGTGGCTTTGATTTAAGTGCCTTTGAACGGGCTATGGGAGTATTTTTTTATTTCACCTATTTAACCATTTACCCAGGTAGGCCACATGAGAACAAGTTCTCATTTACAACTGCAACTTGACTAATATGAAGCAAAACAGCGTGACAAAAACAACACAGAGTTACACATGGGATAAACAAACGTACAGTCAATAACACAATAGAAAAAAGTCTATGTACAGTGTATGCAAATGTAGAAGATTAGGGAGGTAAGGCAATAAATAGGCCATAGAGGCAAAATAATTACAATTTAGCATTAACACGGGAGTGATAGATGTGCAGATGATGATGTGCAAGTAGAGATACTGGGGGGCAAAAGAGCAAAAAGATAAATAACAATATGGGGATAAGGCAGTTGGGTGTGTTATTTACAGGTGGGCTGTGTATAAGTCTCCAGCCTCCGTGATTTTTGCAATTCCTTCCAGTCATTGGCAGCAGAGAACTGGAAGGAAAGGCGGCCAAAGGGGGTGTTGGTTTTGGGCATGACCAGTGAAACATACCTGCTGGAGCGAGTGCTATGGGTGGGTGTTGCTATGGCGACCAGTGAGCTGAGATAAGGTGGGGCTTTACCTAGCCAAGGCTTATAGATGACCTGGAGCCAGTGGGTTTGGCGACGAATATGTAGTGAGGGCTAGCCAACGAGAGCATACAGGTTGCAATGGTGGGTAGTATATGGGGCTTTGGTGACAAAACGGATGGCACTGTGATATACTGCATCCACTTTGCTGAGTAGAGTGTTGGAGGCTATTTTGTAAATGACATCGCCGAAGTCGAGGATTGGTAGGACAGTCAGTTTTACGAGGGTATGTTTGTCAGCATGAGTGAAAAATAGGAAGTAGAGTAGAGTAGAGTAGATGCCAGGGACCCCAGGTTGAGCGTGTCAATAACTGTGTGTGTATTAATAATGGTCCACCATCCAAAGGACATCCAGCCAATTTGACACAACTATGGGAAGCATTGAAGTCAACATGGGCCAGCATACCTGCGGACCTGGCATCCTTTCACTCCCTCCTCTCTACATTTTCCTCCTCTGTCTCTGCTGCTAAAGCCACTTTCTACCACTCTAAATTCCAAGCATCTGCCTCTATCCCTAGGAAGCTCTTTGCCACCTTCTCCTCCCTCCTGAATCCTCCTCCCCCTCCCCCCCCTCCTCCCTCTCTGCAGATGACTTCGTCAACCATTTTGAAAAAGAAGGTCGACGACATCCGATCCTCGTTTGCTAAGTCAAACGACACCGCTGGTTCTGCTCACACTGCCCTACCCTGTGCTCTGACCTCTTTCTCCCCTCTCTCCAGATGAAATCTCGCGTCTTGTGACGGCCGGCCGCCCAACAACCTGCCCGCTTGACCCTATCCCCTCCTCTCTTCTCCAGACCATTTCCGGAGACCTTCTCCCTTACCTCACCTCGCTCATCAACTCATCCCTGACCGCTGGCTACGTCCCTTCCGTCTTCAAGAGAGCGAGAGTTGCACCCCTTCTGAAAAAACCTACACTCGATCCCTCCGATGTCAACAACTACAGATCAGTATCCCTTCTTTCTTTTCTCTCCAAAACTCTTGAACGTGCCGTCCTTGGCCAGCTCTACCGCTATCTCTCTCAGAATGACCTTCTTGATCCAAATCAGTCAGGTTTCAAGACTAGTCATTTAACTGAGACTGCTCTTCTCTGCATCACGGAGGCGCTCCGCACTGCTAAAGCTAACTCTCTCTCCTCTGCTCTCATCCTTCTAGACCTATCGGCTGCCTTCGATACTGTGAACCATCAGATCCTCCTCTCCTCCCAGAGCGCTAAGAACCTTGGCGTGATCCTGGACAACACCCTGTCGTTCTCAACTAACATCAAGGCGATGGCCCGTTCCTGTAGGTTCATGCTCTACAACATCCGCAGAGTACGACCCTGCCTCACACAGGAAGCGGCGCAGGTCCTAATCCAGGCACTTGTCATCTCCCGTCTGGATTACTGCAACTCGCTGTTGGCTGGGCTCCCTGCCTGTGCCATTAAACCCCTACAACTCATCCAGAACGCCGCAGCCCGTCTGGTGTTCAACCTTCCCAAGTTCTCTCACGTCACCCCGCTCCTCCGCTCTCTCCACTGGCTTCCAGTTGAAGCTCGCATCCGCTACAAGACCATGGTGCTTGCCTACGGAGCTGTGAGGGGAACGGCACCTCAGTACCTCCAGGCTCTGATCAGGCCCTACACCCAAACAAGGGCACTGCGTTCATCCACCTCTGGCCTGCTCGCCTCCCTACCACTGAGGAAGTACAGTTCCCGCTCAGCCCAGTCAAAACTGTTCGCTGCTCTGGCCCCCAATGGTGGAACAAACTCCCTCACGACGCCAGGACAGTGGAGTCAATCACCACCTTCCGGAGACACCTGAAACCCCACCTCTTTAAGGAATACCTAGGATAGGATAAGTAATCCTTCTCACCCCCCTAAAAGATTTAGATGCACTATTGTAAAGTGGCTGTTCCACTGGATGTCATAAGGTGAATGCACCAATTTGTAAGTCGCTCTGGATAAGAGCGTCTGCTAAATGACTTAAATGTAATGTAATGTAATGTAAATGATACCTTGTAGAGTTAATTCCCTGACAAAATGAGGCTGTTCTGAGGGGAAAAGGGGGTACAACTCATTATTTGGATGTTGTTCCTAATGTTTTGTACATTGACTCTATCTATCTATCTATCTATCTATCTATCTATCTATCTATCTATCTATCTATCTATCTATCTATCTATCCCTTTCATTAATCAGTGTGTATATTAAGTCAGTGCTGACATGGGCCCTTTCTTCATGGCCCAACAGATAACACAGTTCTGAATGTTGTCTGGTTACAATAGAAATAAAGAGGATTATGAGATAAAAGTAGAGGGAAGAGCATGACGTCTTTAACCTGTGAAGGTTGAATCATAAGAGACAGCTATGCGTTCGGCATACAGTTCCGTGGCAGATGATGTGATTGGTTTAGATCAGGCCTGGGCAACTCCAGTCCTCGAGGGCCCGATTGGTGTCACAGTTTTCCCCAGGCCCAGCTAACACACCTAAAGATCACCTAATCATGATCTTCAGTTTAGAATGCAATGTGATTAATCAGCTGTGTTTGCTGGGGATGGAGAAAAAGTGTGACACCAGTCAGGCCCCCGAGAACTGGAGTTGCCCACCCCAGGTTTTGATAAAGGTACATGTTGATAATATACCCTATCATGAAACACCACAAACCTTATTGGGAGATTTTGATCTATTTAATGTGTACTGAACAGAGGAGTACGTCTGTCTGTAAAAATTTTAATAATTCTGATTGGCTGGGCCTCTCTCCCCTGTGGATGGACCTGGCTCACAACTGGGTGGGCCTATGCCCTCCCAGGCCCACCCATGGCTGTGTCCAGTCATGTGAAATCCATAGATTAGGGTCTAATTAATATATTTCAATTGACAGCTTTCCTTCTATGAACTGTAACTCAGTAAAATATTAGAAATCATTGCATGTAGCGTTTATATTTTTGTTCAGTGGATACTATCTGCACGTCTCAAATGGAACCCTATTCCCCATATGGGGTGGCAGCGTAGCCTAGTGGTTAGAGCGTTGGACTAGTAACTGGAAGGTTGCGAGTTCAAACCCCTGAGCTGACAAGGTACAAATCTGTCGTTCTGCCCCTGAACAGGCAGTTAACCCACTGTTCCCAGGCCGTCATTGAAAATAAGAATGTGTTCTTAACTGACTTGCCTGGTTAAATAAAGGTAAAATTAAAAAAAATATACTTTTGACCCGGGCCCATAGGGTGCCGTTTGAGACGCAACCTCTGATTCCAGGTGGAGGATGTCTCATTTAAAATAAAATGCTAACAAAACAAGCAAAGAAGAAAAGGAATTGCTTGAAGATAATATTTGTTTTGACAACCGTTCTGTCACTAACCAAGGTGAAAATCCTTGAAAAAATGTCAGGGAACATGCTTGATTCATAGTGTGTGAGTAACACCATGATCCTTTTTTAAAGGGTAACATCTTCATTCTATTTACCAAACCCATAATACACACACACACGAAAGCAAGCACACACGCACTCACACATGCACACACACACACACACACATCCACACAGACACACACACAGTGAGTGATAACATGTACTTTGGAGATGGTGGAGGTAGAAAAACATTTCTACATTTATCCAATGTGAAATCTATTTGTATTTTGTAGCGTTCTAATGGTTTCTAATGGTTTCTAATGGTTTCTAATGGTTTCTAATGGTTTCTAATGGTTTCGAATGGTTTCTCGATTGTAGCTGAAAGTGATTTACAGCAGAAGAAAAAATAACTCTGTACTCCATGTGCTGATATTTCAAAGATATCACCAGATAAAGAACGAAGACTCTAATGAGCATTTTTCAAAGTATTACCACTGAGAAATTGTATTATTAGGTAAAATCATCTGTCACCTGTCAACTATATAATAGTCGGTAAAACAGCATTACTATTATTCATATAATCATGTTAATATTTTTGGTTATTTTTTATTGTCACACAGCGAATAGGTACAGTGAAATGTGTTGTTTTACAGGGTCAACCATAGTCAGCCATAGACAGATTATTCATGTTGTTGGCTCAGGTATTTGATACATCAGAAAAGCAGAACTTAATATTTGGTACAGAAACCTTTGTTATCAATTACAGAGATCATACGTTTCCTGTAGTTCTTGACCAGGTTTGCACACACTGCAGCAGGGATTTTGGTCCACTCCTCCATACAGACCTTCTCCAGATCCTTCAGGTTTCGGGGCTGATGCTGGGCAATACGGACTTTCAGCTCCCTCCAAAGATTTTCTATTGGGTTCAGGTCAGAGGACTGGCTAGGCCACTCCAGGACATTGAGATGCTTCTTAATGAGCCACTCCTTAGTTGCGCTGACTGTGTTTCGGGTCGTTGTCATGCTGGAAGACCCAGCCACGACCCATCTTCATTGCTCTTACTGAGGGAAGGAGGTTGTTGGCCAAGATCTCGCGATACATGGCCCCATCCATCCTCCCCTCAATATGGTGCAGTCGTCCTGTCCCCTTTGCAGAAAAGCATCCCCAAAGGATGATGTTTCCACCTCCATGCTTCACGGTTGGGATGGTG
This sequence comes from Oncorhynchus keta, assembly GCF_023373465.1. Taxonomy (NCBI): domain Eukaryota; kingdom Metazoa; phylum Chordata; class Actinopteri; order Salmoniformes; family Salmonidae; genus Oncorhynchus; species Oncorhynchus keta. The sequence continues at coordinate 20,039,624 of NC_068444.1, read as the reverse complement.
TTCTTGGGTTTGTTCTCATCCTTCTTCTTCCTCCAAACACGGCGAGTGGAGTTTACAACCAAAAAACTATATTTTTGTCCCATCAGACCACATGACCTTCTCCCATTCCTCCTCTGGATCATCCAGATGGTCATTGGCAAACTTCAGACAGGCCTGGACATGCGCTGGCTTGAGCAGGGGGACCTTGCGTGCACTGCAGGATTTTAATCCATGACGGCGTAGTGTGTTACTAATGGTTTTCTTTGAGACTGTGGTCCCAGCTCTCTTCAGGTTGTTGTTCCAAGATGGCGTAGCAGTCGGACGTGTGTTTTGTCTTGTCCCGTCCTGTCTAGTGTAAATATAGTTTTCTTCGTTTTTTTTCTGTATATATTTCGTACATATTTTAATCTCACTTTCCAACTAGAGCTGAATATACTCTCCTGCAACCCGCATCACCCAATGTGGTACGGATCTGCTTTTTCTATACTTTACTTTAGAACCGGAACCACCATCAGAAGCTAGCCAGCTAACTAGCTACTACTCAGTTAGCCATTCAAAGCTAACTAGGACAGCAGCGCGACATCAACCCAGAGCATATCAGACTGCTCTTTCTCTACCACATCTCCGGATTCCTACCGCAAGCTCTGAACCTTTACACCGGATCATCGCAACTAGCTAGCTGCAATCCGAGTGGCTACTCCTGGCTAACGTCTCTGTCCCAAAACAAGCAACAGTTAGCCTTGAGCTAAGCCCATCTCCCGACTAGCCGAAGAGGCCCAACAATACCTCTTTTGCCAATTGGCCTGGACCCTTTACTGCCGACACGGAGCCCCGCCGATCCATCACGACTGGTCCGCCGACATAATCGTCCGAGGTGGTTTCAACAGGCTTTTTCGTTGCGACATCGCCAAAGATCCATCTGCTGGCCAAGGCCTGCGAGCTTTCTGAAACGCTGTGTCTCCAGCTCACCTAGCGTACTAGAGCACCTGTAGCATACTCCTGGGCTACAATTACCCGGGCCCACGACCGGTCTGTCGATGTCACCGCAAGAAGAGGAATAAACAGACTCACCCCATCGCGATGTCCCCCAAAGGTTAGCTCTCTAGCCCTCGCTATCTCCCTGCTTTCTAATTCGGCCTGCTAACGGCTAGCTTGTCTAGCCCGGGCCTACGAACTGTTAGCTTGTTAGCACAGACCTGCTAACCATCTGAATCACTGCATCCCAAACACTCTGAACCCATTTACTTTCTATCTCTCTTTGATTTTTATTTTGTTTATACCTTCCGGAAACCTGCCTCACCCACTGTGATACGGAATCGCTATTACTTTTAATTTTTATTTTATTTTTATGACACACTCAAGAACCCCCAGACGCTAACCAGCTAACTAGCTACTAGCTATTTAGTCATTGTTAGTTTTTTTTTTTTTAAACCTGGATAACACTCGCCAGCCCAGCTTCCCTGCCCATCCACCGCTGCCCCCTGGACACTGATCTCTTGGCTACATAGCTGACGCACGCTGGACTGTCCATTAATCACGGTACCCCATTCTGCTTGTTTGTTTATCTGTCGGCCCAGTTGCCTAGTCAACGCCATTTTACCTGCTGTTTGTTGTGCTAGCTGATTAGCCTCGCCTACTGTTTTTAGCTAGCTTTCCCAATTCAACACCTGTGATTACTGTATGCCTCGCTGTATGTCTCTCCCAAATGTCAATATGCCTTGTATACTGTTGTTCAGGTTAGTTATCATTGTTTTAGTTCACAATGGAGCCCCTAGATCCACTCTGCATACCCCTGTTACCTCCTTTGTCCCACCCCCACACATGCGGTGACCTCACCCATTACAACCAGCATGTCCAGAGATACAACCTCTCTCATCATCACCCAGTGCCTGGGCTTACCTCCGCTGTACCCGCACCCCACCATACCCCTGTCTGCGCATTATGCCCTGAATATATTCTACCATGCCCAGAAACCTGCTCCTCTTATCCTCTGCCCCCAACGCTCTAGGCGACCAGTTTTGATAGCCTTTAGCCGCACCCTCATACTACTCCTTCTCTGTTCCGCGGGTGATGTGGAGGTAAACCCAGGCCCTGCATGTCCCCAGGTACCCTCATTTGTTGACTTCTGTGATCGAAAAGTCTTGGTTTTATGCATGTCAACATCAGAAGCCTCCTCCCTAAGTTTGTTTTACTCACTGCTTTAGCACACTCTGCTAACCCTGATGTCCTTGCCGTGTCTGAATCCTGGCTCAGGAAGGCCACCAAAAATTCAGAGATTTCCATACCCAACTATAACATCTTCCGTCAAGATAGAACTGCCAAAGGGGGCGGAGTCGCAGTCTACTGCAGAGATAGCCTGCAAAGTAATGTCATACTTTCCAGGTCCATACCCAAACAGTTTGAACTACTAATTTAGAAAATTACTCTCTCCAGAAACAAGTCTCTCACTGTTGCCGCCTGCTACCGACCCCCGTCAGCTCCCAGCTGTGCCCTGGACACCATTTGTGAATTGATCGCCCCCCATCTAGCTTCAGAGTTTGTTCTGTTAGGTGACCTAAACGGGGATATGCTTAACACCCCGGCAGTCCTACAATCTAAGCTAGATGCCCTCAATCTCACTCAAATCATCAAGGAACCCACCAGGTACAACCCTAACTCTGTAAACAAGAGCACCCTCATAGACGTCATCCTGACCAACTGGCCCTCCAAATATACCTCCGCTGTCTTCAACCAGGATCTCAGCGATCACTGCCTCATCGCCTGTATCCGCCATGGAGCCGCAGTCAAACGACCACCCTCATCACTGTCAAACGCTCCCTAAAACACTTCTGTGAGCAGGCCTTTCTAATCGACCTGGCCCGTGTATCCTGGAAGGACATTGACCTCATCCCGTCAGTTGAGGATGCCTGGTCATTTTTTAAAAGTAACTTCCTCACCATTTTAGATAAGCATGCTCCGTTCAAAAAATGCAGAACCAAGAACAGATACAGCCCTTGGTTCACTCCAGACCTGACTTCCCTCGACCAGCACAAAAACATCCTGTGGCGGACTGCAATAGCATCGAATAGCCCCGTGATATGCAACTGTTCAGGGAAGTCAGGAACCAATACACGCAGTCAGTCAGGAAAGCTAAGGCCAGCTTCTTCAGGCAGAAGTTTGCATCCTGTAGCTCCAACTCCAAAAAGTTCTGGGACACTGTGAAGTCCATGGAGAACAAGAGCACCTCCTCCCAGCTGCCCACTGCACCGAGGCTAGGAAACACGGTCTCCACCGATAAATCCATGATTATCGAAAACTTCAATAAGCACTTCTCAACGGCTGGCCATGCCTTCCGCCTGGCTACTCCAACCTCTGCCAACAGCTCCGCCCCCCCTGTAGTTCCTCACCCAAGCCTCTCCAGGTTCTCCTTTACCCAAATCCAGATAGCAGATGTTCTGAAAGAGCTGCAAAACCTGGACCCGTAAAAATCAGCTGGGCTTGACAATCTGGACCCGCTATTTCTGAAACTATCTGCCGCCATTGTCGCAACCCCTATTACCAGCCTGTTCAACCTCTCTTTCATATCGTCTGAGATCCCCAAGGATTGGAAAGCTGCCGCAGTCATCCCCCTCTTCAAAGGGGGAGACACCCTGGACCCAAACTGCTATAGACCTATATCCATCCTGCCCTGCCTATCTAAGGTCTTCGAAAGCCAAGTCAACAAACAGGTCACTGACCATCTCGAATCCCACCGTACCTTCTCCGCTGTGCAATCTGGTTTCCGAGCCGGTCACGGGTGGACCTCAGCCACACTAAAGGTACTAAATGATATCATAACAGCCTCGGTTTTTCGGATGACTGCCTTGCCTGGTTCACCAATTACTTTGCAGACAGAGTTCAGTGTGTCAAATCGGAGGGCATGCTGTCCGGTCCTCTGGCAGTCTCTATGGGGGTGCCACAGGGTTCAATTCTCGGGCCGACTCTTTTCTCTGTATATATCAATGATGTTGCTCTTGCTGCGGGCGATTCCCTGATCCACCTCTACGCAGACGACACCATTCTATATACTTTCGGCCCGTCATTGGACACTGTGCTATCAAACCTCCAAACGAGCTTCAATGCCATACAGCACTCCTTCCGTGGCCTCCAACTGCTCTTAAACGCGAGTAAAACCAAATGCATGCTTTTCAACCGATCGCTGCCTGCACCCGCATGCCCGACTAGCATCACCACCCTGGATGGTTCCGACCTTGAATATGTGGACATCTATAAGTACCTAGGTGTCTGGCTAGACTGCAAACTCTCCTTACCAGACTCACATCAAACATCTCCAATCAAAAATCAAATCAAGAGTCGGCTTTCTATTCCGCAACAAAGCCTCCTTCACTCACGCTGCCAAGCTTACCCTAGTAAAACTGACTATCCTACCGATCCTCGACTTCGGCGATGTCATCTACAAAATGGCTTCCAACACTCTACTCAGCAAACTGGATGCAGTCTATCACAGTGCCATCCGTTTTGTCACTAAAGCACCTTATACCACCCACCACTGCGACTTGTATGCTCTAGTCGGCTGGCCCTCACTACATATTCGTCGCCAGACCCACTGGCTCCAGGTCATCTACAAGTCCATGCTAGGTAAAGCTCCGCCTTATCTCAGTTCACTGGTCACGATGGCAACACCCATCCGTAGCACGCGCTCCAGCAGGTGTATCTCACTGATCATCCCTAAAGCCAACACCTCATTTGGCCGCCTTTCGTTCCAGTACTCTGCTGCCTGTGACTGGAACGAATTGCAAAAATCGCTGAAGTTGGAGACTTTTATCTCCCTCACCAACTTCAAACATCAGCTATCCGAGCAGCTAACCGATCGTTGCAGCTGTACATAGTCTATAGGTAAATAGCTCACCCATTTTCACCTACCTCATTCCCATACTGTTTTTATACTGTTTTTATTTATTTACTTTTCTGCTCTTTTGCACACCTATATCTCTACTTGTACATGACCATCTGATCATTTTTTCACTCCAGTGTTAATCTGCAAAATTGTATTATTCGCCTACCTCCTCATGCCTTTTGCACACATTGTATATAGACTGCCCATTTTTTTCTACTGTGTTATTGACTTGCTAATTGTTTACTCCATGTGTAACTCTGTGTTGTCTGTTCACACTGCTATGCTTTATCTTGGCCAGGTCGCAGTTGCAAATGAGAACTTGTTCTCAACTAGCCTACCTGGTTAAATAAAGGTGAAATAAAATAAAAATAAATAAAAAATCGACCAGGTCCTGCCGTGTAGTTCTGGGCTTATCCCTGACCTTCCTCATGATCATTGATGCCCCACGAGTTGCGATCTTGCATGGAGCACCAGTCCAAGGATGATTGACCGTCATCTTGAACTTCTTCCATTTTCTAATAATTGCTCCAACAGTTGTTGCCTTCTCACCAAGCTGCCTGCCCCTTGTCCTGTTGCCCATCCCAGCCTTGTGCAGGTCTACAATTTTATTCCTGATGTCCTTACACAGCTCTCTGGTCTTGGCCATTGTGGAGAGGTTGGAGTCTGTTTGATTGAGTGTGTGGACAGGTGTCTTTTATACAGGTAATGAGTTCAAACAGGTGCAGTTAATACAGGTAATGAGTGGAGAACAGGAGGGCTTCTTAAATAAAAACTAACAGGTCTGTGAGAGCCGGAATTCTTACTGGTTGGTAGGTGATCAAATACGTATGTCATGCAATGAATGCAAATTAATTACTTACAAATCATACAATGTGATTTTCTGGATTTTTGTTTTAGATTCTGTCTCTCAAAGTTGAAGTGTACCTATGATAAAAAAAATTACAGACCTCTATATGCATTGTAAGTAGGAAAACCTGCAGAATCGGTAGTGTATCAAATACTTGTTCTCCCCACTGTATATATAAGATCTCTTCTGAACTGTCTCACACCATATTGTTATTTCGCTATGCAAGGAGAAGGAAGCATGTGTCCAGCATGCCATGTGGTCCAGACAGATCACCCATGATACACGTCAGTATTCGACTAACCGGCGTCCCCACACATTGACTCCGTACCGGTACCCCCTGCATATAGCCCCGCTATTGTTATTTTAGTCACCGCGATATGCAACTTTTCAGGGAAGTCAGGAACCAATACACACAGTCAGTCAGGAAAGCAAACAGAAATTGGAATGCTGTATCTCTAACTCCAAAAGGTTTTGGGACACTGTGAAGTCCATGGAGAATAAGAGCACCTCCTCCCAGCTGCCCACTGCACTGAGGCTAGGTAACACTGTCACCACCGATAAATCCACGATAATCGAGAATTTTAAGAAGCATTTCTCTACGGATGGCCATGCTTTCCACCTGGCCACCCCAACCCCGGCCAACAGCTCCACACCCCCCACAGCTACTTGCTCAAGCCTCCCCAGCTTCTCCTTCACCCAAATCCAGATAGCAGATGTTCTGAAAGAGCTGCAAAACATGGACCCGTACAAATCAGCTGGGCTAGACAATCTGGACCCTCTCTTTATAAAATGATCCTCCACCATTGTTGCAACCCCTATTACCAGTCTGTTCAACCTCTCTTTCGTATCGTCCAAGATCCATAAAGATTGGAAAGCTGCCGCGGTCATCCCCCTCTTCAATTGTTGTGACACTCTAGACCCAAACTGTTATAGACCTATATCCATCCTGCCCTGCCTATCTAAAGTCTTCGAAAGCCAAGTTAATATACATATCACTGACCATTTCGAATCCGACCATACCTGCTCCGCTGTGCAATCTGGTTTTCGAGCTGGTCACAGATGCACCTCAGCCACGCTCAAGGTACTAAACGATATCATAAGCACCATCGATAAAATACAGTACTGTGCAGCCATCTTCGTCGACCTGGCCAAGGCTATCGACTTTGTCATTCACCGTATTCTTATAGGCAGACTCAACAGCCTTGGTTTCTCAAATGACTGCCTCGCCTGATTCACCAACTACTTCTCAGACAGAGTTCAGTGTGTCAAATCGGATGGACTGTTGTCCGGACCTCTGGCAGTCTCTATGGGGGTGCCACAGGGTTGGGTCATTCCCTGATCCACCTCTACGCAGACGACACCATTCTGTATACATCTGGCCCTTCTTTGGACACTGTGTTAACTAACCTCCAAACGAGCTTCAATGCCAGACAACACTCCTTCCGTGGCCTCCAACTGCTCTTAAACGATCGTAAAACCAAATGCATGCTTTTCAACCTTTCACTGCCCGCACCGGCCCACCCGACTAGTATCACTACTCTGGACGGTTCTGACTTAGAATATGTGGACAACTACAAATAACTAGATGCCCGGCTAGACTGTAAACTCTCCTTCCAAACTCATATTAAACATCTCCAATACAAAAATAAATCTAGGCTCTGCTTCCCATTTTGCAACAAAGCCTCCTTCACTCATGCTGCCAAACAAATCCTTGTAAAACTGACTACCCAAGCGATCCTCGACTTCGGCGATGTAATTTACAAAATAGCTTCCAATACGCAACTCAGCAAACTGGATGCAGTCTATCACAGTGTCATCCGTTTTGTCACCAAAGCCCCCTATACCACCCACCACTGCGACCTGTATGCTCTAGTCGGCTGGCCCTCGCTACATATTTGTCGCCAGACCCACTGGCTCCAGGTCATCTATAAGTCTATGCTAGGTAAAGCTCCGCCTTATCTCATCTCACTGTTAACGATAACAACACCCACCCGTAGGACGCGCTCCAGCACGTATATCTCACTGGTCATCCCCAAAGCCAACACCTGATTTGGCCGCCTTTCCTTCCAGTTTTCTGCTGCCAATGACTGGAGCTAATTGCAAAAATCGCTGAAGCTGAAAACGTATATTTCCCTCACTGACTTTAAACGTCAGCTATCCGAGCAGCTAACCGATCGCTGCAGCTGTACATAGCCCATCTGTAAATAGGCCACCCAACCTACCTCATCCCCATATTGTTTTTGTTTACTTTTCTGCTCTTTTCCACACCAGTATTTATATTTACACATCACCATCTGCTCATCGATCACTCCAGTGTTAATTTCTAAACTTTAATTGCTTCACTACTATGGCCTATTTATTTTTCTTACCTCCTCACGCCATTTGCACACACTGTATATAGACTTTCTTTTTTTCTATTGTGTTATTGACTGTACGCTTGTTTATTCCATGTGTCACTCTGTGTCGCATTGCTTTGCTTTATCTTGGCCAGGTCGCAGTTGTAAATGAGAACTTGTTCTCAACTAGTCTACCTGGTTAAATAAAGGTGACATTTTTTTTAAAATGACTGCTGCTGTTGAATTATTTGTTAGGTTTATTTTTTATTTTTTACTTAACACTTTTTTTTCTTAACTTCTTAAATCATTATTGAGTGCTTGTAAGCAAGCATTTCATTGTAAAGGTCTACTACACCTGTTGTATTTGGCGCATGTGACAAATTACATCTGATTCAATTTGATTTGATCCATGTCTGGTGGTGTAGAAACTGGCCACTAAGGGGCAATAATGAGCGCTAATACTGTCAATTAGGTTTCGGTTTTGCTAGGACATTGTGGATGGGGATGGGGGATGGGGGACGGGAAAGGGGAACGAGAAGGGTAATGGGGATTGGGAATGGGGATGTGCATATGCATCTGTCTCTGTTTCCAAAGGTTATAAGTTTAAATCTAGCAATAAAACATTGTTTTTGAGATTTTGGTTAAAAAGCCCATCCCAAAAGCCAATTACCTAAACCATTTGGAGTTAATGCCAACCTAACCTTAAGATTTCGAAGTTAATGGCTATCTCGGTTTTCAGCTATTTACGGTTTTCAGCTATTTCAAAATTTGACATTTGAGAAATATGGAAGAACGTCAAATTCTGATGTGAGACAACTGCCGATCTGTCATTCAAGGCAGCTGGGTCAGAGCCAAACCTGTTTTGAGCCTCACCTGTTAAGCAAAAAAATAACATATATATATATATATACACTACCGTTCAAAAGTTTGGTGTCACTTAGAAATGCTCTTGTTTTTTAAAGATTAGCACATTTGTTGTCCATTACATATAACATGAAATTGATCAGAAATACAGTGTAGACATTGTTCATGTTGTAAATCACTATTGTAGGTGGAAACGGCAGATTTTTTATGGAATATCTACATGGGTGTACAGAGGCCCATTATCAGCAACCGCCACTCCTGTGTCCCAATGGCACGTTGTTAGAAAACCCTTTTGCATATTCTGCCGATAAAAGTAACAATACAACTGGCCTTCTTTCGACTAGTTGAGTGTCTGGAGCATCAGCGTTTGTGGGTTTGATTACAGGCTCAAAATGGCCAGAAACAAAGTACTTTCTTCTGAAACTCGTCAATCTATTCTTGTTCTGAGAAATGAAGGCTACTCCATGTGAGAAATTGCCAATAAACTAAAGATCTCATACAACACTGTTTACTACTCCTTCACAGAACAGCGCCAACTGGCTCTAACCAGAAAGAGGAGTGGGAGGCCCCGGTGCACAACTGACCAAGAGGACAAGTACATTAGAGTGTCTAGTTTGAGAAACAGACACCTCACAAGTCCTCAACTGGCAGCTTCATTAAATAGTACACGCAAACTCACCTCGCTCATCAACTCATCCCTGACCGCTGGCTACGTCCCTTCCGTCCTCAAGAGAGCGAGAGTTGCACCCCTTCTGAAAAAACCTACACTCGATCCCTCCGATGTCAACAACTACAAACCAGTATCCCTTCTTTCTTTTCTCTCCAAAACTCTTGAACGTGCCGTCCTTGGCCAGCTCTACCGCTATCTCTCTCAGAATGACCTTCTTGATCCAAATCAGTCAGGTTTCAAGACTAGTCATTCAACTGAGACTGCTCTTCTCTGCATCACGGAGGCGCTCCGCACTGCTAAAGCTAACTCTCTCTCCTCTGCTCTCATCCTCCTAGACCTATCGGCTGCCTTCGATACTGTGAACCATCAGATCCTCCTCTCCACCCTCTCCGAGTTGGGCATCTCCGGCGCGGCCCACGCTTGGATTGCGTCCTACCTGACAGGTCGCTCCTACCAGGTGGCGTGGCGAGAATCTGTCTCCTCACCACGCGCTCTCACCACTGGTGTCCCCCAGAGCTCTGTTCTAGGCCCTCTCCTATTCTCGCTATACACCAAGTCACTTGGCTCTGTCATAACCTCACATGGTCTCTCCTATCATTGCTATGCAGACGACACACAATTAATCTTCTCCTTTCCCCCTTCTGATGACCAGGTGGCGAATCGCATCTCTGCATGTCTGGCAGACATATCAGTGTGGATGACGGATCACCACCTCAAGCTGAACCTCGGCAAGACGGAGCTGCTCTTCCTCCCGGGAAGGACTGCCCGTTCCATGATCTCGCCATCACGGTTGACAACTCCATTGTGTCCTCCTCCCAGAGCGCTAAGAACCTTGGCGTGATCCTGGACAACACCCTGTCGTTCTCAACTAACATCAAGGCGGTGGCCCGTTCCTGTAGGTTCATGCTCTACAACATCCGCAGAGTACGACCCTGCCTCACACAGGAAGCGGCGCAGGTCCTAATCCAGGCACTTGTCATCTCCCGTCTGGATTACTGCAACTCGCTGTTGGCTGGGCTCCTGCCTGTGCCATTAAACCCCTACAACTCATCCAGAACGCCGCAGCCCGTCTGGTGTTCAACCTTCCCAAGTTCTCTCACGTCACCCCGCTCCTCCGCTCTCTCCACTGGCTTCCAGTTGAAGCTCGCATCCGCTACAAGACCATGGTGCTTGCCTACGGAGCTGTGAGGGGAACGGCACCTCAGTACCTCCAGGCTCTGATCAGGCCCTACACCCAAACAAGGGCACTGCGTTCATCCACCTCTGGCCTGCTCGCCTCCCTACCACTGAGGAAGTACAGTTCCCGCTCAGCCCAGTCAAAACTGTTCGCTGCTCTGGCCCCCAATGGTGGAACAAACTCCCTCACGACGCCAGGACAGCGGAGTCAATCACCACCTTCCGGAGACACCTGAAACCCCACCTCTTTAAGGAATACCTAGGATAGGATAAGTAATCCTTCTCACCCCCCCCCCCTAAAAGATTTAGATGCACTATTGTAAAGTGGCTGTTCCACTGGATGTCATAAGGTGAATGCACCAATTTGTAAGTCGCTCTGGATAAGAGCGTCTGCTAAATGACTTAAATGTAAATGTAATGTAAATGCAAACACCAGTCTCAATGTCAACAGTGAAGAGGCGACTCCGGGTTGCTGGCCTTCTTCCTGTTCAAGTGAACACAGCACAACAAGGTGAGTCCAAAAATGTATTCTATGATGATGCATAAATTATGTATATGCCAGGGACACATGTATACTGTAGCTAAGAAAGTAAGTAAGTGTATGTTGTGTAGAATGAGTAGAATGTAGAATGGAATTCATTACCTACAACTCACCATTCAACACCATAGTGCCCTCAAAACTCTTCACTAAGCTAAGGACCCTGGGACTTAACACCTCACTCTGCAACTGGATCCTGGACTTCCTGACGGGCTGCCCCCAGGTGGTAAGGGTAGGTAACAACACATCAGCCACGCTGATCATCTACATGCGGACTCCTCAGAGGTGCGTGCTGAGTCTCCTCCTGTAGTCCTTGTTAACTCATGACTGCATGGCCAGGCACGACTCCAACACCATCATTATGTTTGCCGATGACACAATGATCAGACAGCCTATAGTGAGAAGGTCAGAGACCTGGCCGTGTGGTGCCAGGACAACAACCTCTCCCTCAACGTGATCAAGACAAAGGAGATGATTGATGACTACAGGAAAAAGAGGACCGAGCACACCCCATTCTCATCGATGGGTTTGTAGTGGAACAGGTTGAGAGCTTCAAGTTCCTTGGTGTCCACACCACCAACAAACTATCATGGTCCAAGCACACCGAGACAGTCGTGAAGAGGGCACAAAAAAACCTATTCCCCCTAAGAGTATTGAAAAGATATGACACTGGTCCTGGTACATCACTGGGGCCAAGCATCCTGCCATCCAAGACCTCTATACCAGGTGGTCAGAGGAAGGCCCTAAAACTTTCAAAGACTCCAACCACTCTAGTTATGGACTGTTCTCTCTCCTACCGCATGGCAAACGGTACCGGAGCACCAAATCTAGGTCCAAGTGGCTTCTAAACAGCTTCTACCCCCAAGCCATAAGACTCCTGAACATCTCATCAAATGGCTACCCGGACTATTTGCATTGTCACCCCCTTTTACGCTGCTGCTACTCTCTGTTTATTATCTATTTATAGTTACTTTAATAAGTGTACCTACATGTACATATTACCTCAATTACCTCGACTAACCGGTGCCCCCGCACATTTACTCTGTACTGGTACCCCCTGTATATATCCTCTCTGTTGTTATTTTACTGCTGCTCTTTAGTATTTGTAACTTAATAAAAAAAAATGTAACTGCACTGTTGATTAAGGGCTTGTAAGTAAGCATTTCACTGTAAGGTCAAATCAAATCAAATCAAATTGTATTTGTCACATACACATGGTTAGCAGATGTTAATGCGAGTGTAGCGAAATGCTTGTGCTTCTAGTTCCAACAATGCAGTAATAACCAACAAGTAATCTAACTAACCATTCCAAAACTACTGTCTTATACACAGTGTAAGGGGATAAAGAATATGTACATAAAGATATATGAATGAGTGATGGTACAGAGCAGCATAGGCAAGATGAATTCTAAATCAGGTGAACAGAAGGATTTGAGTTCCTGTATGTTTCTTTCATCACACCATGTCTCGTTAGCCATAAGGCATACGCCCCCGTCCCTCTTCTTACCAGAAAGATGTTTGTTTCTGTCGGCGTGATGCGTGGAGAAACCCGCTGGCTGCACCGCCTCCGATAGCGTCTCTCCAGTGAGCCATGTTTCCGTGAAGCAAAGAACATTACATTCTCTGATGTCCCTCTGGAATGCTACCCTTGCTCAGATTTCCTCAACCTTGTTGTCAAGAGACTGGACATTGGCGAGAAGAATGCTAGGGAGTGGTGCACGATGTGCCCGTCTCTGGAGTCTGACCAGAAGACCGCCTCGTTTCCCTCTTTTACGGAGTCGTTTTTTTGGGTCGCCGCATGGGATCCATTCCGTTGTCCTGGGTGAAAGGCAGAACACAGGATCCGCGTCGCAAAAATCATATTCTTGGTCGTACTGATGGTGAGTTGACGCTGATCTTATATTCAGTAGTTCTTCTCGACTGTATGTAATGAAACCAAAGATGACCTGGGGTACTAATGTAAGAAATAACATATAACATTTTTTTAAAAACTGCATAGTTTCCTAGGAACGCGAAGCGAGGCGGCCATCTCTGTCGGTGCCGGATATAGGTCTACCTACACCTGATGTATTCGGTGCATGTGACATTTGATGTGACATTTGATTTGATTTAGTAAGCTGTTATTAGCCCATGTGCCTCACACTCAAAATTTGGTCAATTTTCCCCTCATAATTTAGCGTACTGTTCTGACTTGGGGGCGCACATGTTGCCTATAGCATATTAGAGAAATGTAATCATTGAATATTGTTAGACCTTTCATTGCCTGCTTATATGCCCCCCCTGTATTTATCCTACGGTTCTGACTTGGTGTACAGGGAGAATAATGAAAGAACAGCCCATGTACTGAATTCTGTCGCTGTACATTTCAAATGTGTTGAACAAATAATTACAGTGCATTTGGAAAGTATTCAGACTGCTTGAAACATTTTGTTACGTTACTCTAAAATGTATTCAATTGTTTGTTTTCTATCAATCTACACCCAAAACCCCATAATGACAAAGCAAAAACAGTTTTTTGGACATTTGTGTATATTCATTCAAAAATAAAAACTGAAATATTAGATTTACATAAGTATTTAGACCTTTTACTCAGTGCTTTGTTGAAGCACCTTTGGCAATGAATACAGCCACAAGACTTGCTCGGTATGACGCTTGGCACACCTGTATTTGGGGAGTTTCTCCTATTCTTCCCTGCAGATCCTCTCAAGCTCTGTCAGGTACGATGGGAAGCGTTGCTGCACAGATATTTTCAGGTCTCTCCAGTGATGTTCAATCGGGTTCAGGTCCGGGCTCTTGCTGGGCCACTGAAGGACATTCAGAGACTTGTCCTGAAACCCCTCCTGCATTGTCTTTGGGTCATTGTCCTGTTAAAAGGTGAACCTTTGCCCCAGTCTGAGGTCCTGAAGGCTCTGGAGCAGGTTTTCATCAAGGATCGTTCTGTACTTTGCTCCGTTCATCCTTCTCTCGATCCTGACTAGTCTCCCAGTTCCTGCATCTGAATCATGACTCTCATAGTCTGAGAGTCCTTTAGGTGCCTTTTGGCTAACTCAAAGCGGGCTGTCTGGCCACTCTACCATAAACGCTTGATCGTTGTCCTTCTTCTGGAAGGTTCTCCCATCTCCATAGATGAACTCTGGAGCTCTGTCAGAGTGACCATCGGGTTCTTCCCTGACCAAGGCCCTTCTCCCCTGATTGCTCAGTTTGCCGGGCGGCCAGCTCTAGGAAGAGACTTGGTGGTTCCAAACTTCTTCCATATATGAGTGATGGAGGCCGCTGTGTTCTCGCAGACCTTCAATGCTGCAGAAATGTTTTGGTGCCCTTCGCCAGACCTATGCCTTGACACAGTCCGGTCTAGGAACTCTACGGACAATTCCTTTGACCTCCTGGCTTGGTTTTTGCTCTGACGTCCACTGTCAACTGTGGGACCTTATAGCGACAGGTGTGTGCCTTTCAAAGTCATTTCCAATCAATTGAATTTACCACAGGTGGACTCCAATCAAGTTGTAGAAACATATCAAGGATGATCAATTGAAAAAGGATGCACCTGAGCTCAATTTCGAATTTCATAGCAAAAGGTCTGAATATGTAAATAATGTATTTATGTTTATTATGTTTAATAAATGTGCAAACATCTCTTAAAAAATGTTTTTTTCTCGCTTTGTCATTATGGGGTTTTGTGTGTATATGAGGAAGAAAAAGTTTTAATCCATTTTAGAATAAGGCTGTAATACTTTCCGAATAAGGATGAAAACTTTCCGAATGCACTGTATATTGACTACGTCCGTCCTAGCTCGCTCAAAAATGTCTTCATCAAAACTACGGATTGCCTCTTATTCGCTCTTTGTCTCGTTTTGACAAGGTCTGTACTTCTTAATTGTCAGTAGAAACATTTTTTTAAATTGCAGTTAATGTGGTTGAATTAACAGTTTTGCTGCCAGACAAAGCTCTGCTGATAGCCAGGTGTAGCAGTGCTATGGTGTTGGGACTGCTGTTGGGACTCTGCTGTTAGGACAGCTCTATGTAGGCCCTAACAGTTTGTGGGCACCGTTTGTCACCGTTTGTCACCATTACAGTTCAATTAATATATTTTTTAATGTTGTGTTGTGTGAATAACTTTTTTGCCCGATTTGAAGACAATACAGTGCCACTGACATGGCCCGCAACCAAAACATGCAGACTCTCCTTCACTGCAGCCGACGTGAGTAAAACATTTAAACGTGTTAACCCTCGCAAGGCTGCAGGCCCAGACGGCATCCCCAGGCGCACCCTCAGAGCATGTGCAGACCAGCTGGCTGGTGTGTTTACGGACATATTCAATCCATCCTTATCCCAGTCTGCTGTTCCCACATGCTTCAAGAGGGCCACCATTGTTCCTGTTCCCAAGAAAGCTAAGGTAACTGAGCTAAATGACTACCGCCCCGTAGCACTCACTTCCGTCATCATGAAGTGCTTTGAGAGACTAATCAAGGACCATATCACCTCCACCCTACCTGACACCCTAGACCCACTCCAATTTGCTTACCGCCCAAATAGGTCCACAGACGATGCAATCTCAACCACAATGCACACTGCCCTACCCCATCTGGACAAGAGGAATACCTATGTGAAAATGCTGTGCATCGACTACAGCTCAGCATTTAACACCATATTACCCTCCAAACTCGTCATCAAGCTCGAGACCCTGGGTCTCGACCTCGCCCTGTGCAACTGGGTACTGGACTTCCTGACGGGCCGCCCCCAGGTGGTGAGGGTAGGTAACAACATCTCCACCCTGCTGATCCTCAACACTGGGGCACCACAAGGGTGCGTTCTGAGCCCTCTCCTGTTCTCCCTGTTCACCCATGACTGCATGGCCACGCACGCCTCCAACTCAATCATCAAGTTTGCGGACGACACTGCAGTGGTAGGCTTGATTACCAACTACGACGAGACGGCCTACAGGGAGGAGGTGAGGGCCCTCGGAGTGTGGTGTCAGGAAAATAACCTCACACTCAACGTCAACAAAACTAAGGAGATGATTGTGGACTTCAGGAAACAGCAGAGGGAGCACCCCCCGATCCACATCGATGGGACAGTAGTGGAGAGGGTAGTAAGTTTTAAGTTCCTCGATGTACACTTCACAGACAAACTGATTTGGTCCACCCACACAGACAGCATCGTGAAGAAGGTGCAGCAGCGCCTCTTCAACCTCAGGAGGCTGAAGAAATTCGGCTTGTTACCAAAAACACTCACAAACTTCTACAGATGCACAATCGATAGCATCCTGTCAGGCTGTATCACCGCCTGGTACGGCAACTGCTCCGCCCACAATTGTAAGGCTCTCCAGAGGGTAGTGAGGTCTGCACAACGCATCACCGGGGGTAAACTACCTGCCCTCCAGGACACCTACACCACCCGATGTCACAGGAAGGCCATAAAGATCATCAAGGACAACAACCACCCGAGCCACTGCCTGTTCACCCCGCTATCATCCAGAAGGCGAGGTCAGTACAGGTGCATCAAAGCTGGGACCGAGAGACTGAAAAACAGCTTCTATCTCAAGGCCATCTGTTAAACTGTTAAACTGTTAAACAGCCACCACATTGGGAATTGATGGAAATTGATGTAAAATATATCGCTAGCCACTTTAAACAATGCTACTTAATATAATGTTTACATATCCTACATTATTATTATCTACTGCATCTTTATGTAATACATATATCACTAGCCACTTTACTATGCAACTTTGTCTACATACCCTACATTACTCATCTCATATGTATATACTGTACTCAATACCATCTACTGCATCTTGCCTATGCCGTTCTGTACCATCACTCATTCATATATCTTTATGTACATATTCTTTATCCCTTTACACTTGTGTATAAGTGTGTATAAGGTAGTAGTTTTGGAATTGTTAGGTTAGATTACTCGTTGGTTATTAATGCATTGTCGGAACTAGAAGCACAAGCATTTCGCTACACTCGCATTAACATCTGCTAACCATGTGTATGTGACAAAATACATTTGATTTGATTTGATTTGACTTTGCTGACAAGCATCCCAAGATTTCCATGCTAAAATCGCCCATGAGAGCAACCATGATGTGGTCACCCTCATACAGTTTACAAAACACACATTGAATGCTTATTCACATTAATGTCAACATCTTTAAAAAAAAAAAAAAAACAGAACAGAGGGAGGGAGTGGGCATGGTGATGGAGGGATGTGGATTCCTATTGATCCTCTTTTTCATTGATTTCCTCCTTGTCTTTTTTGTCTATCAGGGACCAGAAAAGAAGGCAAGGTAGATGGAGGAGTGGCTATGGTGGACGTCTCTTTCTGAATGTGAATTGGCTGAGCACTCGGCACTGGGGCACTGCATGGACAATGACTGCTGAGTGCTAATGCTGCTGGTGTGTTCTAGACACGACACTTATACACACACACATACATGCACACATACACAGTGTTGCAGCTCCATCCAGACTGTATGCTAAGGGGGTCTCTCTCTCTCTCTCTCTCTCTCTCTCTCTCTCTCTCTCTCTCTCTCTCTCTCTCTCTCTCTCTCTCTCTCTCTCTCTCTCTCTCTCTCTCTCTCTCTCTCTCTCTCATAGCTGATGTGTGCTGGCAGGTTACAGGGGTTCAATTGCCACCACTTAATGAGACTCTGGAATTATTGAATTCCCGTCCGCTTGCTGTGAGACACACATAACCGTCCCAAATGGCACCCTATTTCGTGCACTACTTTTTGACCAGGGCCCATACAGCCCTGGCAAAAAGTAGTGCACTATGTAGGAAATAGGGTGTCATTTGCGATGAAGAAACAGAGACAGACATGTTGGCTCAGTCTAAAAGCTTACATAAAAGCTTCCTGAATTCCCATATTCATGTATGTAATGTAGACAGATAGTGCCGGGTCTCTAAACAGAACCATCCATTTATATTCCATAACTCTTACATTGCCTTTTTGCACATTTATTCTTTGATTATCTGGATATCTTGACCGCAAAAACGAAATCAACATGTTAGATAGTGTTTCTCGTTTTTTTTTCATCTAACTAGTAGTATTTCTACATACCATTTTAGTCATTTAACAGACGTACTTTCTTACATGTAATTTTGTACTGTTGATTTATTGGCCTTGCAGCAAAAAGCTATTATGATTCATATAACACCTATTTCAGTATCATAAAAAATGTAGAAACGCACATCCAATATCTACATATTTCATATTTCAGAGGAGTGTCCCATGGTACTCTCTTAGAGAAAAAAAAAACCCTTTTTGAATCTAAGTGTGAAAGTGAATCTAAGTGTGTGTTCTCTAATTCTCTCCTTCTTTCTTTCTCTCTCTCGGAGGACCTGAGCCCTAGGACCATTCCCCAGGACTACCTGACATGATGACTCCTTGCTGTCCCCAGTCTACCTGGCCATGCTGCTGCTCCAGTTTCAACTGTTCTGCCTTACTATTATTCGACCATGCTGGTCATTTATGAACATTTGAACATCTTGGCCATGTTCTGTTATAATCTCCACCCGGCACAGCCAGAAGAGGACGGGCCACCCCACATATGCTCTCTCTAATTCTGTCTTTCTTTCTTTCTCTCTCTCGGAGGACCTGAGCCCTAGGACCGTGCCCCAGGACTACCTGACATGATGACTCCTTGTTGTCCCCGGTCCACTTGACTGTGCTGCTGCTCCAGTTTCAACTGTTCTGCCTTGTTATTATTCGACCATGCTGGTCATTTATGAACATTTGAACATCTTGGCCATGTTCTGTTATAATCTCCACCCGGCACAGCCAGAAGAGGACTGGCCACCCCACATAGCCTGGTTCCTCTCTAGGTTTCTTCCTAGGTTTTGGCCTTTCTAGGGAGTTTTTCCTAGCCACCGTGCTTCTACACCTGCATTGCTTGCTGTTTGGGGTTTTAGGCTGGGTTTCTGTACAGCACTTTGAGATATCAGCTGATGTACGAAGGGCTATATAAATAAATTTGATTTGATTTTGATTTGATTTGACTGCTGAATGACCATTTTTTTCTAAGAGTGTAGGCTACATACCATAATCTCTCTGTGTCTTGTTTATTTTAAGGCAAAGATGTAGTGGCTTGTTTTCTGGTTCTGTAGCTTTTTCAGTCTCCAGGCTGCAGCTGGTGGCGTCACAAAGTCCTCAAGGCTTTAATCCATGTACGGCCCGCGAAACGTTATTGTTATTTACATTTTGTTGTCCTCCTTAATTTCATGGTATCCAATTGGTAGTTACAGTCCCGCACAGACTCAGGAGAGGCGAAGGTCTAGAACCGTGCATCTACTGAAACACAACCCAGCCAAGCTGCACTGCTTCTTGACACAATGCCCGCTAAACCCGGAAGCCAGCCACACCAATGTGTCAGAGGAAACACTTTACACCTGACGACCGTGTCAGCATGCATGTGGCCAGCCTGCCACAGGAGTCACTACAGCACGATGGGACAAGGAAATCTCGGACTGACCAACCCTCTCCTAACCTGGACGACGCCGGGCCAATTATGCACCGCCTCATGGGTGTCCCAGCCACGGCCAGCTGTGACACAGCCTGGGGTCTGTAGTGAAGCCTCAAGCACTGCGATGCAGGGCCTTAGACCGCTGTGCCACTCGGGAGGCCCCTGTAAATTGATTTAATAAACAATTGGTTCCCCAAAAACAAGTCCATTGAATTTCAAAATCCCGATGTGGCCCTCGAGCCAAAAAGTTTGCCCACCCCTGCCTTAATTGGTATCTGTTCCCCTGATGAAATACACAGGAGTCTGCAGGTAGACAAGGTTGTGGTTTGGACCTTCAATTCCAAGTCTGACACTCTACTCCTCTTTTGATTACTGGAGGGATTCTGCTGGTGGTATATGATCAGGCTTAGGTTCTCAAGGCATCCCAGCAGGCAATACAGTCGTTGCACTGGGACCGTATTATTTAGCATAAGAACAACACATGAGTGATAGAGCTGAAACCAGGAATAGAGTGGAGAAACCAATGTACATTTTAGCCTGGCAAATTATTGTTCCCTACTATGTTATTTGATTTCAATCATAGTTTGGCGCTTGAAAAAAAAAACATTAATTTTTGACAAGGAGGCTTTGATTGAAGAAAAGGCTCAGAGGATACTATCGACACACACGCTGACGTCACCGACTTACCGGGAAAATCAATGATTGTATTTGAATGACTATGCACTCCATCTCACTAAGATCTAAATAGAACAATGAAACAGTGAAAAATGCATTACATTTCATGCCCATGGCTGGAAGGAAAAACACGAGCGTGCGGGAACACTGGCAGGCCACATATGGAGGAAAAGAAAGAAGAGCAGAAAACAATGTCACATAGCTTAAGATACTGTAGCTTCAATGTTCACAACTCAATGCACAGGTGAATCCATTTAGACTGCACTACACACACGCACACGTGCACACACACACATGCACAGACACACACACATGCACACGCACACACACATGCACACGCACACGCACACGCACACACACACACACACACACACACACACACACACACACACACACACACACACACACACACACACACACACACACACACACAGTACAGTACACATATTCAGCAGAGGTTATTGAGGGTGTAGCTAAATGCTTGTGTTCCTAGCTCTGACAGTGCTGTAGTACTGTATCAAACAATTTACAACAATACACACAAATTTAAAATAAATATATATATATCACAAGTGGAATTAAGAAATATATAAATATTAGGATGAGCAATGTCAAAGTGGCATTGACTAGAACACAGTATATACTGTACATATGAAATGGGTAAAACATTATGTAAACATTATTAAAGTGACTAACTAGTGTTCCATTATTAAAGTGATCAGTGATTCCATGTCTATGTGTATAGGGCAGCAGCCTCTAAGGTGCAGGCTTGAGTTAACCGGTGGTAGCCAGCTAGTGATGGTCTTTCATAGTCTGATGTCATTGAAATAGAAGTTGTTTTTCAGTCTCTCGTTCCCAGCTTTGATACACTTGTACTGACCTCGCCTTCTGGATGATAGTGGGGTGAACAGGCCGTGGCTCTGGTGGTTGATGTCCTTGATGATCTTTTTGGCCTTCCTGTGACATCGGGTGCTGTAGGTGTCCTGGAGGGCAGGCAGTGTTTCCCCAGTGATGCATTGGGCAGACCGCACCATTCTCTGAAGAGCCTTGCGGTTGTGGGAAGTGCAGTTAATGTAACAGGTGGTCGGTCATACAGCCTGACAGGATGCTCTCAATTGTGCATCTGTAAAAGTTTGTGAGGGTCTTAGGGGCCAAGCCAAGTTGCACCTTCTTCATTAACACTATCTGTGGGGGTGGACCCATTTCAGATTGTCAGTGATGGCACGCCGAGCAACTTGAACTTTTCACTTTCTCCACTGCTGTCCTGTCGATATGGATAGGGGTGTGCTCCCTCTGCTGTCTCCTGAATTCCACAATCAGCTTCTTCGCTTTGTTGACGTTGAGGAAGAGGTTATTTTCGTGGCACCACTCCGCCAGGGCCCTCACCTCTTCCATGTAGACTCTCATCATTGTTTTATTGTTTCCTACCTTCACCACCTGAGGGTGGCCCATCAGGAAGTCCAGGACCCAGTTGCACAGGGCGGGTTTCAGATCTAGGGCCCCGAGCTCAATGATGAGCTTGGAGGGTGCTATGGTGTTGAAGGCTGAACAGTAGTCAATTAACTTCTCTAGGGTAGGGGGCAGAATTTGGAATTTTGGATGAAAAGCATGCCCAAATTAAACTGCCTTCTACTCAGGCCCAGAAGATAGGATATACGTCTTTCCCCCTTCGTAAATTTGTTAATTTTATCCGGAATCGTTTACCTTGCCATATACATTTTAAACCGCACTATGAATTTGATCCCAATAGCCAGAAGGGGTAGACATGGGAAGTGTTAAACTGCAGAAATTCAGCCATGGCATTAGATTCATTTGGACAATAGATATTCTGCCGTTAAAGCAACTATGATATTATTCCATCTACTGAATTTGTTTGAAAGTTATGTTAACTTCTCTCGGGTAGGAGGGAACATTTGGATGAAAAGCATGCCCAAATTAAACTGCCTTCTACTCAGGCCCAGAAGATAGGATATGCATATAATTTGGATAGATTTGGATAGAAAAAAACACTCTAAAGTTTCCAAAACTGTTAAAATAATGTCTGTGAGTATAACAGAACTGATTTGTCAGGCGAAAACCTGAAAAGAATCCATTCAGGAAGTAGGATTCTTTTTTTTGGTAGTTTTCTATTCAATGCCATTACAGTATCCATTGACTTAGGACTCAAATTGCAGTTCCTATGCCTTCCACTAGATGTCAACAGTCTTTAGAAATTGTTTCAGACTTGTATTCTGAAAAATGAGGGAGTAAGAGCAGTCTGAATGAGTGGACCCTGCCTTGTCACAGAACGCGTGACCGAGAGAGTGCCTTTCTTGTTTACCTTTTATATTGACCGACGTTATTGTCCGGTTGAAATATTATAGATAATTTAGGCTAAAAACAACCTGACGATTGAATATAAACATCGTTTGACATGTTTCTATGAACTTTACGGATACAATTAGGATTTTTCTGTCTGCCTGTTGTGACTGTGTTTGAGCCTGTGGATTACTGAAGAAAACGTGCGAACAAAACTGAGGTTTTCGGATAAAAAGAGAGACTTTATCGAGTGGTCCTTCTGTAGCTCAGTTGGTAGAGCATGGCGCTTGTAACGCTTGTAACGCCAGGGTAGTGGGTTCGATCCCCGGGACCACCCATACGTAGAATGTATGCACACATGACTGTAAGTCGCTTTGGATAAAAGCGTCTGCTAAATGGCATATATTATTATTATTATTATTATTAACAAATTGAACATTTCTTGAATAAATGAATGTCTTCTGAGTGCAAACATATGAAGATCATCAAAGGTAAGTGATTCCTTTTCACTCTATTTCTGACTTGTGTAACTCTTCTACTTGGCTGGTAACTGTTTGTAATGATTTGTCTGCTGGGCTATTCTGTTCTCAAATAATCATAAGGTATGCTTTCACCATAAAGCATTTTTTAAATCTGACACCGTGGTTGAATTCACAAGAAGTTAATCTTTAAACTTATGTAAAATAGTTGTGTCTTTTCTGAATTTTTATAATGAGTATTCCTGTATTTGAATTTGGTGCACTGCAATCTCACTGGATGTTGGCCAGCTGGGAAGCTAGCGTCCCACATACCCTAGAGAGGTTAACAGAATTCTTACATAGGTATTCCTCTTGTCCAGATGGGATATGGCAGTGTGCAGTGTGATGGTGATTGCATCATGATCCTTAAATAGCCTCTCAAAACACCACATTATCACGGATGTGAGTGCTACGGGGTGATAGTAATTTAGTTCAGTTACCTTTGCTTTCTTGGGTACAGGAACAATGGTGGACATCTTGAAGCAAGTGGGGACAGCATACTGGGATAGGGAGAGATTGAATATGTCCGTAAACACCCCAGCCAGCTGGTCTGCGCATGCACTGAGGACATGGCTAGGGATGCCGCCTGGGCTGCTTAAATGTCTTACGTCGGCTACGGAGAACAAGAGCCCACAGTTTATTTTATTTTTTTATTTTTTTATTTGACCTTTATTTTAGTAGGCAAGTCAGTTAAGAACAAATTCTTATGTTGAATGATGGCCTAGGAACAGTGGGTTAACTGCCCGTTCAGGGGCAGAACGACAGATTTGTACCTTGTCAGCTCTGGGATTCGAACTTGCAACCTTTCGGTTACTAGTCCAACGCTCTAACCACTAGGCTACCCTGCCGACCCACAGTCCTTGGGTGTGGGCTGTATCGGTGGCACTGTGTTATCCTCAAAGCAGGAAAAGACTGTATTCAGATTGTCCGGTATCAAGACGTCGGTGTCCGCGATGTGGCTGGTTTTCCCTTTGTAATCTGTGATTTAGTCCCTGCCACATACGACTCATGTCTGAGCCATTGAATTGCAACTCCACCTTTTCTCTGTACTGACATTTTTTCTGTTTAACCTCTTGAAGCTAGGGGGCACTATTTTTATCTTTGGAAAAATAACATTCCCAAAGTAAACAGCCTATTTCTCAGGACCAGATGCTAGAATATGCATATAATTGACAGATTAGGATAGAAAACACTTTAAAGTTTCCAAAACTGTCAAAACATTGTCTGTGAGTATAACAGAACTGATATTGCAGGAAGGAACCAGGACGTGGCTTTTATTTTGAAAACTCCATGTTCCATAGCCTCCCTTTGCTCCATTTAAAGGGATATCAACCAGATTCCTTCTCCTATCACTTCCTCAAGGTGTCAACAGTCTTCAGGCATAGTTTCAGGCTTTTATTTTGAAAAATGAGCCAGAAAGATAACATCGCGTCATGTGGTCCCATGAGTTTTGCTCACGCAACAGAGTTCGGACAGCCATTGCCTTTCCCTCCTACTGATAAAGACATTTGCGGTTGATATATTATTGTCTATGTATTTTAAAAACAACCTGAGGATTGATTATAAAAAAAATTTTGACATGTTTCTGTGGACATTACGGATATTATTTGGAATTTTCGTCTGCGTTGTCGTGACTGCTCTTTCCTGTGGATTTCTGAACATATTGCGCCAAACAAACGGAGGTATTTTGGATGTAAAAATAATCTTTATGGAACAAAAGGAGCATTTGCTGTGTAACTGGGAGTCTCGTGAGTGAAAACATCCGAAGATCATCAAAGGTAAGCGATTCATTTGATTGCTTTTCTGATTTTCGTGACCAAGCTACTTTGATGCTATGTTCATAATGTTTTGTCGAGTGATCGTTAAACTTACACAAACGCTTGGATTGCTTTCGCTGTAAAACATATTTTCAAAATCTGAGACGACAGGTGGATTAACAAAAGGCTAAACTGTGTTTTGCAATATTGCACTTGTGATTTCATGAATATACATATTTTTAGTAATGTTATTTGATTGTGGTGCTATACTATTCAGCGGTTGTTGATGACAATTATCCCGTTAAAGGGATGGATAGCGTCAAGAAGTTAATTGCCTTACATAGGGCATAACTCAACTGTTTGTTTTTCAACCATATTCCCAGTCCTATTCCCAGTTAAATGCAGTGGTTCGCGCTTTCAGTTTTCCGCGAATGCTGCCATCTATTCACGTTTTTTGGGATTGGGAAGGTTTTAATCGTCACAGTGGGAACAACATCCCCTATACATGTCCTGATGAACTCATTCAACGTGTCTGTATCTACATCAATGTTATTCTTAGAGGCAACCCAGAACATATCCCAGTCCGTGTGATGAAAACAATCTTGATGCATGGATTCCAATTGGTCAGACCAGCGTTGAATAGACTAACATTGAATTGACCTTAGCATGGGTACATTGTGTGTGTATGTGTCTGACTGCCCAACTTTAAAGGATGTGTCTCTTTACCCAACAGTTAGACTATAGATTCCACGATGCAACATGGTGTCAGTAAAATATGTCCAAATAGTAACATTTAATCATTTAAATTATTTATCAAGTAAGCAGACATGTACGGCTGCAACCCAATTTCCAAATAAAATGCCAACCCGTGGTGTAACTGCAGTGGTGTAACAGAATTGCGCCGTGACTTTATGTTTTAATTATGCCATGTGGTGCCGTATCTTGGTTGTCTATCAAACTCTTCAGAAGTTAAACTAACTGTTACGTTTAGGCATGAATTCCGAATGGTTAGGGTTAAGGTTAGGCATTAATTCAGAGTGGTTAAGGTACGGGTAAAGGTTTGTGATAGCCTTAAAACAAAAAGCTAAAAAGAGTGCCCAGCACTGGGATTGAACACACGAGTTTGCAGCTTATACCCCCCACCATCCACAATGCCCTAATGAACCAGCACATTTTGCTAGGTCCAAAAATAATCTGGTACCTACAGAGACCTTCTGGTGTATCCATAAGAGATTGGGCTGCACTTATGTGCCACTGCACTTAAAGTATAAGATTGAGCTGTGTGTGACAACTTGGTCCACCATGAATGATTGAAATATACTTACATTTGAATGTCAATTTCATTTTTCTGTGAATCTTAAAATAATATACGATACAACACTATTTCACAGGGTATTGTTGTTTATGCTCACCAGTTTGTTCCAATTGTGTCGCTAGTATCTACTCTATGATTTGTTATTTTTAAATAAATTGATTTTTCTCCCCCTGATTTGCTTTGGGGTCTGTGTTATTAAAGAATAACATCAACTACTAATAGAGAACAATCGGTTGCTCCTTGTGTTGAATTTGTTATTCATTCAGTTTCATCAAATCATTTTTACGATTTTTGTTTATATTTCAAAGGGTCTCAAAATTCTAAATCAAATTACAGAATGATCCTTGGTATGCCCTTATTAAAGAACCCCCCTCTCTCGCTGGGAGCCCAAATCTCCCTAAAAAGGCATTGGATAGGCTGAATACATGCATATCACCTGGATGGGATGGTTTTCTTCCTGAGGTCAATGAAAATAATGGAATCAGTTAGGACCACCATTGTTCAAAATTATTAATACAGCCTTTCATTGGGGAGATGTGAATACAGCACAAATGTTGTATTTTATTTTAAAAAGGTAAGGACCCAGTGTTCTCACTATCGCCCCCTAGCTTTGATAAACACGGATATTAAACTGTTTTCCGAAATGCTGTCTTTCAGTCTCAAGACTTACCCTATTTGGTCCACACGGACCAAAGCGGGTTTGAAAACCTCTGTTGACTATCACATACAACACCTTAGATGCTTCATCAGAAACAACAGCTTCTTGGGCTGTATTATCTCTCGATGCAGAAAAAGATTTAGATCTCTGGTCTGTATTGGAATATATGGGAATCGAATCTAATGTAATTAATATGATTAAAATAATATATATACCAATCCCTCAGCCAAATTATAACAGGTAATAGCTCCTATGCTCCATTCAGAATCACTAGAAGCAACAGGCAAGGCAACCCAATTTCTCCTTTGCTATTCTTATTATCCATGAAACCCCTGGCCCAGGCAATTTGTCAATCGATTGAAATAACACCAATTTCCCTAAAATTGACGGATCATTGCATGTCATTAGATGCAGACGATATTTTACTATATCTAGACAATGTATCTCAATCGTTCCCAAATGCACTGAAGATCATAGATAAATTAAGCTTAATCTCAAGTTATACAATTCATCTAACAATTCAATTCAGCGTGTAAATCAGCTGGAAAGATGTGTCGGCATAGAGTAATTGTCTCTGGCCCCCTCCCAGTTAGGGGGAGTGATGAGCTCTACAGCAGAGACTCACAACTCAATCGCTGATTGAAAACTGTTTTCTGCAGTTTTAGAATTTGTAGATAATTGGCCCTCTTTCAGGGACTCACCCACAAACAGGACCAAGCTTGGCCTATTGAGGAGTGATGGACTCCATCCTAGCTGGAGAGATGCTCGCATCTTACCAACATAGACAGGGATCTAACTCCTCTAGCTCCACAATGAAATAGGGTGCAGGCCAGGCAGCAGGCTGTTAGCCAGACTGCCAGCTTAGTGGAGCCTGCCACTAGCGCAGTCAGTGTAGTCAGCTCAGCTATCCCGATTGAGACCGTGTCTGTGCCTCGACCTAGGTTGGGCAAAACTAAACATGGTGGTGTTCGCCTTAGCAATCTCACTAGGATAAAGACCTCCTCCATTCCTGTCATTATTGAAAGAGATCATGATACCTCACATCTCAAAATAGGGCTGCTTAATGTTAGATCCCTTACTTCAAAGGCAGTTATAGTCAATGAACTAATCACTGATCATAATATTGATGTGATTGACTGAAACATGGCTTAAGCCTGATGAATTTACTGTGTTAAATGAGGCCTCACCTCCTGGTTACACTAGTGACCATATCCCCTGTGCATCCCGCAAAGGCGGCGATGTTGCTAACATTTACGATAGCAAATTTCAATTTACAAAAAATTCATTCATATATTTTGTCTTTTGAGCTTCTAGTCATGAAATCTATGCAGCCTACTCAATCACTTTTTTCAGCTACTGTTTACAGGCCTCCTGGGCCATATACAGCGTTCCTCACTGAGTTCCCTGAATTCCTATCGGACCTTGTAGTCATACCAGATAATTTTCTAATTTTTGGTGATTTTAATATTCACATGGAACAGTCCACAGACCCACTCCAAAATGCTTTTGGAGCCATCATCGACTCAGTGGTGTAACGTCGTTCTTCATTTGTCGAAAGAGAGTCGGACCGAAATGCAGCGAGGTGGTTACTCATGACTTTAATGGAAAAAGTGACACATGAAATAACTATACAAAATACAAAACAACAAACGGAACGTGAAACCTAATTACAGCCTATCTGGTGAAACTACACAGAGACAGGATCAATCACCCACCAAATACACAGAGAAACCCCGGCTACCTAAATACGATTCCCAATCAGAGACAACGAGAATCACCTGACTCTGATTGAGAACCGCCTCAGGCAGCCAAGCCTATACAACACCCCTACTCAGCCGCAATCCCAAATACTACAAACCCCAATCCGAAAATACAATATATAAACCCATGTCACACCCTGGCCTGACCAAATATATAATGAAAACACAAAATACAATGACCAAGGCGTGACAAGTGGGTTTTGTCCAACATTCCTCTGGACCTACTGACTGTCACAGTCATACTCTGAACCTAGTTTTGTCCCATGGAATAAATGTTGTGGCTCTTAATGTTTTTCCTCATAATCCTGGTCTATCGGACCACCATTTTATTACGTTTGTAATTGCAAAAAATAACCTGCTCAGACCCCAACCAGGGAGCATCAAAAAATGTGCTATAAATTCTCAGACAAACCAAAGATTCCTTGATGCCCTTCCAGACTCCCTCTGCCTACCCAAGGACGTTAGAGGACACAAATCAGTTAACCACCTATCTAGGTTAAATCAATTTAACCTTGCAATTGAACCTAGATGCAGTTGCAGCCATAAAAACGACAAATATTTGTCATAAGAAACTAGCTCCCTGGTATACAGAAAATACCTGAGCTCTGAAGCAAGCTCCCAGAAAATTGGAACGGAAATGTTGCCACACCAAACTGGAAGTCTTCCGACTAGCTTGGAAAGACAGTACCGTGCAGTATCGAAGAGCCCTTACTGCTGCTCGATCATCCTATTTTTCCAACTTAATTGAGAAAAATAAGAACAATCCAACATTCATTTTTGATAGTGTCGCAAAGCTGTCGCAGCATTCCCCAAGAGAGGATGGCTTTCACTTGAGCAGTAATAAATTAATGAACTTCTTTGAGGAAAAGATCACGATCATTGGAAAGCAAATTATGGACTCCTCTTTAAATTTGTCCTGAGTCTGCTCAACTCTGTCAGGACCTAGGATCAATAGAGACACTCAAGTGTTTTAATACTGTATCTTTTTTGGGATAGGGGGAAGCATTTTCACTTTTGGATGAATAGCGTGCCCAAACTGAACTGCCTCCTACTCTGTTCCAGATGCTAATATATGCATATTATTATTAGTATTGCACAGAAAACACCATGAAGTTTCTAAAAATGTTTGAATGATGTCTGTGAGTATATGGCAGGCAAAAACCTGAGAAGAAATCCAAACAGGAAATTAGAAATCCATTTTTCAAAACAGTGCCTATTGAAATCCCTGTTAGATATGGATGTGCTTGCACTTCCTAGGAACTTCATTTAAGTTAAAAACAATAGATGTCACATCATTTGACTTGTTTCTTTGTAGATACTGTTTTTGCAGATGGATTCTACTACAAATGAGGGACAAATGAGGGAGGATGCGGGTGTCGAGTGGGTGAGGACTGAGAAGATCATCAAAGGGAGTGAATGGATTGGGGTTATCTTTGATTGTTTTTGTTACTTTTTCCATGTAACCTCCCCTCTGAGGAAAATCTTTAATGACAAAACTAAATAAAAAATCGTTTCCCAAAACATAAAAATGTATTTCCCACCAATTCTATTTGGCAGGGTGGGAAAGATGAAAAGTCTAACACGGAACCCAAACCGGCAAAACTAAATAAAACGTGCGCGTGCGCGGAACCCATCGTGCATACATTTATTTTGTCCCCCCACACAAAACGTGATCACAACACGCAGGATAAAATATATTTAAAAAAAATCTGAACCAATGACATTAATTTGGGGACAGGTCGAAAAGCATTAAACATTTATGGCAATTTAGCTCGTTAGCTTGCACTTGCTGTGGTCAGCCTGTAATGGTCACTTTATGGACGATGCCTATCCTATGCCTATGCTACAGTAGGTCGGGGCAAGACATTGTGTTTTTTCCCCCTAGTGCTAACGACCCTGTTAAAAATCTGGTATGTGGTTCTCCGTAACAGACGGATGGCTCATGACTAGAGGCAGGGAGTGTGTTGTGTACCTCCAATCAAGGTCATTTGCGAATTGCCATCGCCATTGGTGTCATATTGGCTTATATGTTATGATAGGGAGATTTGAATTTAACATTGAGCTTCAACCAAAGCGTACTATTATCGCGCTGACCGGCTTTTGTGTTTTGTTGGGCTGGCTGAGGAAGGTGAGGTCAGTGGCATGAGATGGCAGCTTTTCTATCACTGCTCCACTGGTCTGAGTCGGCTTGCCAGGTGGAGGAAACGGGGGGGATGACCCCAGATATCTCTCCAGATGTCTCTATGTACAGTACCTCATCTCGCTGTAGGCCACCACACACACACACACACACACACACACACACACACACACACACACACACACACACACACACACACACACACACACACACACACACACACACACACACACACACACACACACAACCACACACACACACACACACACACACACACACACACACACACACACACACACACACACACACACACACACACACACTCTCTATAAGGTGAAATAACTGCACACATCATTCACCACTTCCTGTTTAGCACACTGCATCTTATAGTGGCCTCTCTCAAGGTTTTCTCAATGTTCTCAATGACATTCAATTCAGCATTAAAAAAAGCCACAATTTAAGTTTGTTCCACCAGAGACCACAAGTCAGAGACCACAATGATTACACACCAAATTAGTTTGATAGATATTTTGTGTAGTCTTCTAATGCCTAAGGGGAAAGTAATCCAAAAACTACTCAAAGTAATTAGATTACGTTACTGAGTTTCGGGTATTCCAAAAATTATATTACTGATTTACAATTTTGGGCAGGTAACTAGTAACTGTAAAAGATTACATTTAGAAAATAACCTACCCAAAATATTTTATGATCAGTAGGTCGATCCAACGATGGTTTGAATTTCACCCTTTCTTTAGAACTTCCCAGTGGATTAGGATGGGCCTTCGACCACCGACTACCAACCACCCTTAAAGAGCCGAGGAGATTACTCTATTTTATCTGTTCCTTAGACGCTTTCCCCAGCTCTCCCCTCATCTCCACCAAATCCTGGAGCATGTTGCACTAACCTATCGTCTGGATTACTATAATCTCCCAGCTAGAGCCATTGATCCCAATCCAGCTGGAACCACAAGCTCCTAGCAACGATATAGAGGACTAGCATCATTGCTACATGTTGTACTACATCCCATTCAATTACGATTCCCGGGCACTTGGAATTCAGCTGTGGTTTTTCTTCAACAGAGTGTTTTTTTTGCTATGCAAGTCCTTATAAACTGGAACCAAAATGCTTCTACCAAGGACCTACATCATTGTGATACTGAAAACACAGACTGTGTGACTAGGAACCAAATCTCAATATGCTTCCGCATGGGATGTAACCATGGCTGTTCTTTGAATAGTCATTTTTTTGGTGCATGTTGTTATAAGGTACAGCTCTGTGGATAGAGTGTCACGATATCCACATGCTATACATACAGTAGCTGAATTGTTAATTTGTGATGGCTGATTTGGGATTTGGGATGGCTGATTCAATAGTTTTTTCAGAGGCACTGTAAGAGGAATCATTCCAGGAATCATTATGCTTTGGTTTCAAAATGTAATAAAACATTTAATACCAAAAAACATTTTTATAAGGATAGGTAGCATAGCTTCTCGGTAGTTGCTGTATGTTGAGGGCTGTGGTGGTGATAGTCCTTCCTTCTCCTCCTCCCCTATCCTCTCCCCTCCTCTCTTATTCTCTCCTCTCACCTCTCCCCAACTCCTTTAATTTCCTCTCTCCCCTTACCTTTTCCTCCCCTCCTCTCCACTCCTCTCCACTCCCCTCCTCTCCTATTTTATGCCCTTCTTTCCTCTCCTTTCCCCTCCCCTTGCCTCCCCTCCTCTCCCTCCCCTCCTCACCTCCTTTCCTTTCCCCGCTCTTCTCCTCTCCTTTCCTATCCCCTCTCCTATCTTCTCCTCTCCCGTCACCTCTCCTCACTTTCCTCTCCTTTCCTTTCATTCCTCTCCTGTCCTTTTCTGTTGTTTCCTCTCCTTCCCTCTCCTTTTCTTTCCTCTCCTCTCCTCATTTCCTCTTCTCTCTTTCTTGGTACCTACTATATTCTATGACTATGGTGATAACACTGCACTCTTAGAAAAAAATATGCTATCTAGAACCTAAAAGGGTTCTTTGACTGTCCTCATATGAGAAGTCTTCGTAGAATCCTTTTTGGATCAGGGTAGTACCGTTTTGGGTTCCATGTAGAACCATTTCCACAGATGAACTCTTTCCACAGAGGGTTCTACATGGAACCTAAAAGGGTTCTACCAGGAATCAAAAAGGGTTCTCCTATGGGGACAGCTGAAGAACCCTTCTGGAACCTTTTTTTTCTAAGAGTGTGCGCTATGTCTGTGCATGAGGAAGTCTACGTATTAGCTCCAGTACAATCCAGCAATTTAACAATTAAAATGAAATAAGTATCTTCACGCTCCAAGTCTTTTATCTGCCCTAATAAGCCCGCTGCACAGATAGATAGCTAAGGTCTAGCTAATAGCTGCAGATGAATATATTCAGTTATTTATTTGTGTTTTGCTAAAGCTGATGTGATTATCTCATTTGAATTTATTAGCTTCTGGTCTGTCGTGTAATGTTTTAACATGGTTACAGCTCAAGTAGATTCACATAAATGTCCAGCAAAATAATTTAGCTCAATAAATGAATCAGTTTATTAGAATATCAAATGTATTCATTATCTCTGTTTCAAATGTTTGTGATTAACAAATACTGAAGCTCTTTCAGTGTACCATAATACATTATAAATGTGGATACATGTAAAAAAAATATATAATGATGTATTTTAGGTTTTCATTTGATAGATTTTCCTTTAAATGATAATACATTGTTTACTATAATCAGATGAATATCTCCAATCCCTCCATACATACAGTAAAACCACTAAATATATTTTTATGTGAAATAATGATGTTTGGTGCCGCAGCTGTTGACGTCGTTCATTTTAGTGAGAATATGCATTATTCACAGTAACCATGGAAATGCTTAGAGCTCCAGTGAGTGAACTCAGATAGAATTGTAGCTATAAAGCTTTAATATGGCGATCAGGAAGGACACAAAATATTGTGAATGATGTGAGGCATCCAAAATTGAAATAGAGATGTGTGAGGTACATGAGGTGCAATGGTCAGGGTCTTCCTCTAGCCCCCACTGGTGCTGTCCAAGGTGCTGAAAGGTACCAAGAATGTAAGCTACGTTCCAATTCTCCTTCCTTTTCCAGAAGTGTGTATATTTACACTCCCCGTCTTGGGATTGGTGTACTCATTGGCTGGATGAAGTTCCCACCAGTGTTAAATCCATGCAAGAAAATGTGGTGAGAAAGGTGGAAAATCGGGATGCAGCCTGTGTCTTTCAGGATCATGGAGCTTTCAGTGGAGAATAGAACAACAAGACCATGTTCAATCCACCTCATATTCCTAGAGTTCAAATCCTCAGATAGTCCAAACATATAGCAATGGTAAACATCCCTTAGCTTCACCTTACCAGCATATGCACAACAAACAGTGCCAGTACAGGTAGGTCTCCCTTGAGAAAGAGGGAGGTTAAATAAATAAAGGTTAAATAAATAAAAACGACAAAACATGTCATGACAAAACATGGCTATCGTTACATGTTGTAACATTCCCAATGTATTGTCTGGACACAGCAACCATTGTTGTATTCATTTATTTGTTCTTAATGTCTTAGAAAGACAGACTGTGTATGAAATCTGAGAATAATAACCAGTCCTTTATATTCAACAGTGCCCGCCAAGGTGCCAGATTCATTGCCAGAGCTAGGCGATGTTACAAAGGGCAAAATATTCCCTATATACTGCATTACTTTTGACCAGCGCCCATATTTTTGCACTATGTAAGAAATAGGATGCCATTTGGGATGCAGACATTGTCTATGTCTTCCTCCATATGTCCAGCCTAGCCACTGGAAACCGTCAATTTATTTTAAGTAATGGGCAACACTAGCTCGAAGAGAATGGATGTTGTGTTGGTTAGTTACAGCACGAAAAGCCTCACTACATCCTCGGTAGCTATTTGGCTAATCCCTGTTAAAATTAATTTCTCAGCCCGTCAAGTTCCATTAATTTCAGTTAGTTTACTGTAGTGTGGAAAATAGAAAATGTATTATTAATCCTATTCCCATGCGTCTGGGGTGATGCACAGCCAACCTTTAGCGATGACAGAATCATCTGAAATCATGGGGATGCCATGGGAAGAGATGGCAACAGTCAGGCCAGGAGTCAGGCCATGGGGGACAGTCAGGTCCTGAGGGAGAGATCCCACACAGCATGTGAGCACAGATACATCAGGTTGGGATACGTAAAAGGCCTCGGTGGGGGTGATGTTGATCAGAGATGGGGTCAATTCCATTTCAATTCAGTCTATTCAGGAAGTAAACTGAAATTCCATTTCCAATTGTCCTCATATTTATTTGAAATGTAGTTGACCCCAATCCTGATGGGGATTGAATAGTATTTGGGGGGTTGCAGGAGTTCCAGATCAGTAGAGAGAAGAAGAAGAGGGGCAGAGATGACTAACAGAGTGGGATGATTGTGGGAGAAGTGATGGGGATAGATTAAGTGTCTTTTGGGGGAAGTAGCAGTTCTAGGTATAGTGGAAGGAAGGTGAGTGGCTCATTTGGCTGAATGCCCAGCGGCCTCTCCTCTCCTCCTTATCCATGCTTCTAGAGGGTTGTTGTTGCCTTGGGAGAAGCAGTAGTAGTGGATGATACAAGCATGGCTCAGAGGAAGAGGAAAACTCAAAGGAGAAAAAAAAGAGATAGTCAGATGATAGTAGTCTAACCCATCATCATGAATGAACTGAATACAGACAAAAGCCTTACACAAAGCTCAGTTCTGCAAAAAGAGAATTAGTGTATTTTATTTTCCTAATGTATTTCCTATTTACCTTCCTGTAAGCCTTCATTAGGATCCAACATTAGTTGAATGGAGGCAGGTAGTTACTGTAACTACAGCTGAGGTTGTTTTATCGGCTACTGTATGGGTGCATCCCAAATGGCACCGTAGTCCATGTATAGTGCACTACTTTAGGGCTATATAGGGCCCTGGTCAATAGTAGAGCATTATATAGGTCATAGGGTGTAATTTGGGATTCATACATAGGCCACTGTATGTGTCCATTCCGGCTCTCACAGACCTGAATTCCGACTCTCACAGACCTGTTAGTTTTTCTTTAAGAAGCCCTCCTGTTCTCCACTCATTACCTGTATTAACTGCACCTGTTTGAACTCGTTACCTGTATAAAAGACACCTGTCCACACACTCAATCAAACAGACTCCAACCTCTCCACAGTGGCCAAGACCAGAGAGCTGTGTAAGGTCATCAGGGATAAAATTGTAGACCTGCAGAAGGCTGGGATGGGCGACAGGACAATAGGCAAGCAGCTTGGTGAGAAGGCAACAACTGTTGGCACAATTATTAGAAAATGGAAGAAGTTCAAGATGACGGTCAATCACCCTCGGTCTGGGGCTCCATGCAAGATCTCAACCTGTGGGGCATCAATGATCATGAGGAAGGTGAGGGATCAGCCCAGAACTACACGGCAGGACCTGGTCAATGACCTGAAGAGAGCTGGGACCACAGTCTCAAAGACAACCATTAGTAACACATTACGCCGTCATGGATTAAAATCCTGCAGCGCACGCAAGGTCCCCCTGCTCAAGCCAGCGCATGTCCAGGCCCGTCTGAAGTTTGCCAATGACAATCTGGATGATCCAGAGGAGTAATGGGAGAAGGTCATGTGGTCTGATGAGACAAAAATAGAGCTTTTTGGTCTAAACTCCACTCGCCGTGTTTAGAGGAAGAAGGAGGATGAGTACAACCACAAGAACACCATCCCAACCGTGAAGCATGGAGGTGGAAACATCATTCTTTGGGGATGCTTTTCTGCAAAGCGGACAGGACTACTGCACCGTATTGAGGGGAGGATAGATGGGGCCATGTATCGCGAGATCTTGGCCATCAACCACCTTCCCTCAGTAAGAGCATTGAAGATGGGTCGTGGCTGGGTCTTCCAGCATGACAACGACCCGAAACACACAGCCAGGGCAACTAAGGAGTGGCTCCGTAAGAAGCATCTCAAGGTCATGGAGTGGCCTAGCCAGTCTCCAGACCTGAACCCAATAGAAAATCTTTGGAGGGAGCTGAAGGTCCGTATTGTCCAGTGACAGCCCCGAAACCTGAAGGATCTGGAGAAGGTCTGTATGGAGGAGTGGGCCAAAATCCCTGCTGCAGTGTGTGAAAACCTGGTCAAGAACTACAGGAAACGTATGATCTCTGTATTTTATAACAAAGGTTTCTGTACCAAATATTGAGTTCTGCTTTTCTGATGTATCAAATACTTGTCATGCAATGAAATGCAAATTAATTACTTAAAAATCATACAATGTGATTTTCTGGATTTTTATTTTAGATTCCGTCTCTCACAGTTTAATTGTACCTATGATAAAAATTACAGACCTCTACATGCTTTGTAAGTAGGAAAACCTGCAAAATCAGCAGTGTATCAAATACTTGTTCTCCCCACTGTATATATATATATACAGCATGTGAGAGTGGATTCCCGGCCGTCACTAGCATGAAAACTAAATACAGGCATGTCCGGGAAATGATGTAAGACTGAGACTCTCCAATACAACCCAACATTGCAGAGTTATGTGCATCCTTTCAAGCACATCCTTCTCATTAACCTGTGGTGTGTTATTCACAATTTTCAATGAACAAATATGGTTTTATATGTAAGATCGTTGAATAAAGAGAAACATTCTTGATTCTTATTATATTATTATTTGCGCCCTGGTCCTATCATTGTCGCTTCCCTCGAGCCGGATGGTGTTTAATATGTTTAATAAATGTGTCGTATAGTGTGTGTGTGTGTTTGTGGCAGGCTTACAATGATGGCACAAAACAACAGTTGAGAGTGCGCTGACCCTGGTGCTAGAGGGGGTACGCAGCTGGAGGTTGAATGTTTGAAGGGGTAAGGGACTATAAAATGTTTGGGAACCACTGCAAAAGGATTAGTGAAGCTTATGCACTGAGTGTACAACACATTAGGAATGCCATCCTAATATTGAGTGGCTCCCCCTTTCACCCTCAGAACAGCCTCAATTTTTCAGGACAATGATTCTATAAGTTGTCGAAAGCGTTCCACAGGGATGCTGGCCCATGTTGACTCCAATGCTTCCCACAGTTATGTCAAGTTGGCTGGATGTCCTCTGGGTGGTGGACCATTCTTGATACACACGGGAAACTGTAGAGTGTGGAAAACCCAGCAGCATTGCAGTTCTTGAAACACACAAACCGTTGCGCCTGGCACCTACTACCATACCCTGTTCAAAGGTACATACATCTTTTGTCTTGCCCATTCGCCCTCAGAATGGCACACATACACAATCCATGTTTCAATTGTCTCAGGGCTTAATAATCCTCCTTTAAACTGTTTTTTCCCCTTCATCTACACTGATTGAAGTGGATTTAACAAGTGACATCAATAAGGGATCATCGCTTTCACCTGGATTCACCTGATCTATGTCATGGAACAAGCAGGAGTTCCTAATGTTTTGTACACCCAGTGTATGTTGCGCTTATGAACACTGAAGTGTTATTTTGTTGTTAATTTAAATAAAGTTGGACCATTATATTGTACTGTATCTCAGAAGCAAAATATAACTTCAAGACAATTAACAAACGTCCTTGTCTCTGTCTTGACTAGCACAACCAGTCTCATGTTGAAGATGAAGACTTTATTTATTATAATGTGTCTTTAACACTTTCTCCTGATCACACATAACGTTTCTCAATCACTGTGTCTCTAACATGTTCTCATGAATATAACGTTTTTGAAACACTTTCTCCTGATCGCTTATAACTCTGACACAGACATCAAGTCCAAGTCCTGTCAACTCTAAACAAATGACAATGAAGATGGAAGTAAAACTGTATTTGACAAACATACTCAAGGCTATCCACCCCCTATGTACTACCATTGGAATGTGCACCAAGGCTCACACACACACACGCACACAGACACGCACGCACACACACACGCACATTAAACCTACTCCTCACATGGGGCCGCAGCTTGACTGCATAGTGATGTGGGTAACGCTGATAATAACACTCCTAGATGACATTACTGTGTCCCTACTGTGTCACTGGGAATTATTCTGCTCTTGTTTTTACTGAAACACACAGTAGAAGCAGTGATGATGGTCATTATGAATAATCTAGTCTCCAACAACCTCTGTCTGTCTGCTCTTCTCCACATGATCTGTCTCTCTCTCTCTCACTTTCTCTCTTCTCTCTCTCTCTCTCCTTCTTCCTCTACCTCCCCCTACCCCTCTCTCTTTACCTCTCTCACTTTCTCCCTCTCCCTCTTTTTCCTTCCTTCCTTCCTTCCTTCTTCCTTCCTTCCTTCCTTCCTTCCTTCCTTCCTTCCTTCCTTCCTTCCTTCCTTCCTTCCTTCCTTCCTTCCTTCCTTCCTTCCTTCCTTCCTTCCTTCCTTCCTTCCTTCCTTCCATCCTTCCATCCTTCCTTCCTTCCTTCTCTCTATCTCTCTCTCTTTCTCTCTAACATCATCATTTGCTTCTCATCTGTCTTCTTTGTTCACTGGCTTTCTGGCTGGCAGTGTTTCAAGACGCTCATCACTGTGAATCATCATTAATATTATGATGCATCATCTTCCTCCTCTTCTTCCTCCTCTTCACTCCCCTCCCTCTTTGCTTGCTGTGGTGAGGGACTGACTCTCATCCTCCTTCTCTACCTCATACTCAATCTTACCTCCCTCTCTACTTGGCTGTGGAGTGAGCAAGTGACTCCATCTTTGTTTTTGGCACTGTGGGGTGAGCTGAGAGCATGGGGTGCTAACTAATTAGAGGCAGGCAAACTTCAACAGGCTCCTCTCTCAGTATCAATGACCTTTATCAGTCAGCACACTGGGATTCACATTGTCAGGCAAACATACATATACACACACACAGACACACACAGACTGACAGATTCCCCAGGAAGCTGTGCTCAGCGCTAGTAGAGTCAGAGATAAACCATCAAACAACAGACTCATTAGATTGCAGAAGACACATCACATCCTATCGTCACGGTGATCAGGTGTTTCTACACAGTACTGGGGCCACCAGTCATCTTATTGTGCTCCAAAACCTAGAACCAAGAAGGGTTCTACATGGAACCAAAGGGGGTTCTTCCAGGAGTTATCCTATGGGAACAGCTGAAGACCGTTATTGGGTCGAGACAGCACCTTTTTTTCTAAGAGTGTAGCCTTCCCTCATCTCTTCCATTCCCCATCTCGCTACCCTCATCTATCTGCCCCCATCTCTCTCCCCTAATCTCATCCATTCCCCATATCTCCTCTCATCTCTTCCATTCCCCATCTCATCTCTTCCATTCCCCATCTACCCCACCCCCCCATCTCTCTCCCCTAATCTCATCCATTCCCCATCTCTCTCCCCTCATCTCTCTCCCCTCATCTCTCTCCACGTATAACTCTCTGCGCTTATGTCTCCCTCAGTCATCCCCATTCCTCATTAGCCAGTCTGAATCATTCATTCTCATCGCAGTATTCAGCATCTACCTTAAAAAGATCAACACATTACACAGACATGCGCTATGTTTGCTTGCTTTGTACTGTTCATTTCACTACCACGGCTATGTATTTTCAAACTGAAGGGGGATAGGGGATGGCAAATGGCAACATATTCCCTATATAGTGCACTACTTTTTACCAGAGCCAAAAGACAAAAGGCATTTGGGACACATCAAGAGTTAAATGAGTTATTTTCCCTAATGATGAAGGTCACATTCTAAGTTAATTAAAAATGTTCTGTTGAAAAAAATTATGGCAAATAGGAAAAGTAGAAATATGTGTCCCAAAATGTCACCCTATTCCCTATGTAATACACTACTATGGGCCCTGGTGAAAAGTAGTGCACTGCATAGGGAATAATGTGCTGTTTGGGACAGAGACCAAGAGTAATATAGTTTAATGAGCTCCCTGGTGAGACCACATAAGTCATAGTTTCAGATGTCAAAAATTAACATGTATACATGTCTATTACAGTGAGGATGGTGACATTTCAATTGCACTATGCACTATGCACTTTCAGTTATTGTTAATAGAACAGTAGTTGTGTCCTATTTTTCTAGCTTTCTGACGTAACTCACAACTGTCAGGAAGTAAAATGATCAAGCTAACACACAAAGACTCATGTGCTCACTCACAGAAACACGCACACACACACACACACACACACACACACACACACACACACACACACACACACACACACACACACACACACACACACACACACACACACACACACACACACACACACACACACACACACACACACAATCCTATGGTGAAAAAGTGATCATCATATTCTAGTCACCAGACACTTGTAGATATGGAACCAGCATGATCCATGTTGGAGTCAAACAGACAACATGCTGATGACTAACATACAATAGAATAGATCACTAGATGAGTTGGAAGACAACTAGCTAGAACATTCTAAGTCAAAACAAATATTCCAGAAATATCTAGTACGCTGATATAAAATAGTGTCATCATCATATCACATTTATGGACTATATATTTGCAGTCTCTGTAAAGACTTTTGACCCAATTCAACACATATCTAGGTAAACCCGAGGCAGTTAGATTTTACATGACAGACCCCTTATAAGAATCCATCTGCCTCACACAGCAACAAGTCTCAGTCAGTACTCCTAGAGTGTAAAAGCACATTGGTAAAAGCAGTTCTGTCCATGGGAATACACATGGCAGTACACAGAACACAACACTTAGTCCAGTCCTCTATTCCTTCCTCTGTCCCTTCTCTGAGGAGTTCCATGTTCATTCTGATTCCACAGACTAGACTTGTCATGAAAGGGTTGAGGGTTGAAAAATGTTTCTCTTCTTCCAAGCCCATTAGCTGTAGTCATGTGTGTGTGTGTGTGTGTGTGTGTGTGTGTGTGTGTGTGTGTGTGTGTGTGTGTGTGTGTGTGTGTGTGTGTGTGTGTGTGTGTGTGTGTGTGTGTGTGTGTGTGTGTGTGTGTGTGTGTGTGTGTGTGTGTGTGTGTGAGTGAGTGTGCGCGTGTAGAGGACATAGTGACCATAATTGTCCTCTCAGCGGCCCTGGAGTATACAGTATGCTAATGCACTTCTGCTGTACATGGAGGGGACTAAGGAGGAGGTGGGGGCTGAGAGAACGAGGAGAAGAGGCTGGCAGGGGTCTTCTTAAGGTCTGCCATCTTGACCTTGTCTCAAATTTCCCTACATAGTGCACTACTTTTGCACTACTTTTGACCAAATGTATGTATCCTGGTAAAAAGTAGTGTGATATATAGGGAATAGGGTGCCATTTGCCATCTTGTCTCCCTAGAGGGCGAGTGTAAGTACAAAGATGGGGGTGAGAGGTGGGTGGGAGGTAAGGGGTGAGAAGGGAGTTAAAGGAGTTAAAGGGGTCTATAGCCACCTGCTGTGGACCTTCACTTCCTCCTGAATCGATTCCCCTGTCCAGTGTGTAATTAGGCTCCTCGAGGAGAGACAGAAAGTGGTTATGTGGGAGAGAGGGATGGAGGGAAGGAGGAGTGGAGAGAGGAAGGGAAGAGAAGGGGGGTTAGAGTTCTGTCTTTCTTTCTCTTTGTTGTGTCAATGAGGGGAGGAGTCGAGACACAGTAGTTGAGTAGAATCGAGACACAGGAGTTTGAGAAAAGTCGAGACACAGGAGTTTGAGAAAAGTCGAAACACAGGATTTGAGAATAGTCGAGACGCAGGAGCTGAGAAGAGTCGAGACACAGGAGTTGAGAAGGGTCAAGACACAGGAGTTGAGAAGAGTCGAGACACAGGAGTTGAGAAGAGTCGAG
Source organism: Oncorhynchus keta (assembly GCF_023373465.1). NCBI lineage: Eukaryota > Metazoa > Chordata > Actinopteri > Salmoniformes > Salmonidae > Oncorhynchus > Oncorhynchus keta. The sequence goes on along the minus strand of NC_068444.1, from coordinate 19,996,959 downwards.
ACACAGGAGTTGAGAAGAGTCGAGACACAGGAGTTGAGAAGAGTCGAGACACAGGAGTTGAGAAGGGTCGAGACACAGGAGTTGAGAAAAGTCGAGACACAGGATTTGAGAATAGTCGAGACGCAGGAGCTGAGAAGAGTCGAGACACAGGAGTTGAGAAGGGTCAAGACACAGGAGTTGAGAAGAGTCGAGACACAGGAGTTGAGAAGAGTCGAGACACAGGAGTTGAGAAGGGTCAAGACACAGGAGTTGAGAAGGGTCGAGACACAGGAGTTGAGAAGGGTCAAGACACAGGAGTTGAGAAGAGTCGAGACACAGGAGTTGAGAAGGGTCGAGACACAGGAGTTGAGAAGGGTCAAGACACAGGAGTTGAGAAGGGTCAAGACACAGGAGTTGAGAAGGGTCGAGACACAGGAGTTGAGAAGGGTCAAAACACAGGAGTTGAGAAGAGTCGAGACACAGGAGTTGAGAAGGGTCGAGACACAGGAGTTGAGAAGGGTCGAGACACAGGAGTTGAGAAAAGTCGAGGCACAGGAGTTGAGAAAAGTCGAGACACAGGATTTGAGAAAAGTCGAGACACAGGATTTGAGAATAGTCGAGACACAGGAGTTGAGAAGAGTCGAGACACAGGAGTTGATAAGGGTCAAGACACAGGAGTTGAGAAGAGTCGAGACACAGGAGTTGAGAAGGGTCGAGACACAGGAGTTGAGAAGGGTCAAGACACAGGAGTTGAGAAGGGTCGAAACACAGGAGTTGAGAAGAGTCGAAACACAGGAGTTGAGAAGAGTCGAGACACAGGAGTTGAGAAGAGTCGAGACACAGGAGTTGAGAAAAAAACGAGACACAGGAGGCCTTAGGCTGTTTCACAAAAACCTTGCTGTTCTTATCCCCTCAGTAGCAGCCATGGGGGTTATGAGGGTGATTGAGGGAGGGAGGGAGGGTATGAAAGAGAGGACATCAGGAAAAGGATAGAGAAGAAGGGAGAGCAGGAAAAGGATAGAGAAGAGGGGAGAGCAGGAAAAGGATGGAGAAGAGGGGAGAGCAGAAAAAGGATGGAGAAGAGGGGAGAGCAGGAAAATGATGGAGAAGAGGGGAGAGCAGGAAAAGGATAGAGAAGAGGGGAGAGCAGGAAAAGGATAGAGAAGAGGGGAGAGCAGAAAAAGGATGGAGAAGAGGGGAGAGCAGAAAAAGGATGGAGAAGAGGGGAGAGCAGGAAAAGGATGGAGAAGAGGGGAGAGCAGAAAAAGGATGGAGAAGAGAGGAGAGCAGGAAAAGGATAGAGAAGAGGGGAGAGCAGGGAAAGGATGGAGAAGAGGGGAGAGCAGGAAAAGGATAGAGAAGAGGGGAGAGCAGGAAAAGGATAGAGAAGAGAGGAGAGCAGGAAAAGGATAGAGAAGAGGGGAGAGCAGGGAAAGGATAGAGAAGAGGGGAGAGCAGGGAAAGGATGGAGAAGAGAGGAGAGCAGGGAAAGGATGGAGAAGAGAGGAGAGCAGGAAAAGGATAGAGAAGAAGGGAGAGCAGGAAAAGGATAGAGAAGAGGGGAGAGCAGGCAAAGGATAGAGAAGAGGGGAGAGCAGGAAAAGGATAGAGAAGAGGGGAGAGCAGGAAAAGGATGGAGAAGAGGGGAGAGCAGGGAAAGGATGGAGAAGAGAGGAGAGCAGGAAAAGGATAGAGAAGAGGGGAGAGCAGGGAAAGGATGGAGAAGAGAGGAGAGCAGGAAAAGGATAGAGAAGAGGGGAGAGCAGGGAAAGGATAGAGAAGAGAGGAGAGCAGGAAAAGGATAGAGAAGAGGGGAGAGCAGGAAAAGGATAGAGAAGAGGGGAGAGCAGGAAAAGGATGGAGAAGAGGGGAGAGCAGGAAAAGGATAGAGAAGAGGGGAGAGCAGGAAAAGGATGGAGAAGAGGGGAGAGCAGGAAAAGGATGGAGAAGAGGGGAGAGCAGGAAAAGGATGGAGAAGAGGGGAGAGCAGGAAAAGGATAGAGAAGAGAGGAGAGCAGGAAAGGGATAGAGAAGAGGGGAGAGCAGGGAAAGGATGGAGAAGAGGGGAGAGCAGGAAAAGGATAGAGAAGAGGGGAGAGCAGGAAAAGGATGGAGAAGAGGGGAGAGCAGGAAAAGGATGGAGAAGAGGGGAGAGCAGGAAAAGGATGGAGAAGAGGGGAGAGCAGGAAAAGGATGGAGAAGAGGGGAGAGCAGGAAAAGGATAGAGAACAGGGGAGAGCAGGAAAAGGATAGAGAAGAGGGGAGAGCAGGGCTCTTGAGAAGCATTTACAGCAAATGTCACTTTGGCTGTCTTGCTGTGTTGTCCCAATTTGTCTTGTCAAACAAAGCAGCCCTTCTGCAGGTGATGAAGCTGTGGATCATAATTAGTTTGTAATTACCAGAGGACAAAGAGGAAACATACAACAATTAGGCTTAGTCTTAAGCTGATTTAATAAAATGTGTCTCAATCTCAGATGAATTGAATTCTGAAGAACTTTTCTTGTTGTTTGGATGCCTGGCTGAAGGTTCTGGAAGTGACATGATTATAACTCTATATCCTGTACATTTTAATGATATAATAGCAGCACTACACATACACAAAATAATAATAATCAGTTATTATTATAGCACTTTTAATTTCATTCAGAATCTTACAGCATGCAGAAAAAAATATATCATGACTAGGCCTGAACTACAACACTACACCAGATTGAAATTCAATCAACTACAGGCTTCACTGAATGAACTACAGAGACAAAACACGAACATGAGATTTCATTTATTAGTTTGGGGAATGGAGTCGTCTCCGAGGGATGTTCCTCAGGAGCCAGATGTGATGGCAAGTAGCCCTACACGGGGCAGCTGTTATTGTGCCGTGATCAAAGGCTATAAAGTGAATGACATTCTAATAGTATAAGAGGAGGAGCGACATGACGGTATGCTGATGATGATAACATTTGTAAACACCAACCTATACATTCCAACTATGCCCATAGAAGAGGAAGCAATATGAATTATATTGTGCTTACGGAATGAATTTAAAATTTAGCTAGCCATTTAGACCAGACCTACTGATAGCACTATCATATCTACATAAGGGTTTATTCACTTATCTCAATGATACATGCACTAGTTATCATCCTTCACAATTTTTTACTAAGATGATCAAACCCCAAATTGAAAACGTGTGTGTGTGTGTGTGTGTGTGTGTGTGTGTGTGTGGGGGGGGGGGGCATATATAATGAGCAATAATATAAACACAACATGCAACAATTTCAAAGTTTTTACTGAGTTACAGTTCATATAAGGAAATAAGTACATTTTAATTAATTAATTAGGCCCTAATCTATGGATTTCACGACTGGGCAGGGGGGCAGCCATGCATGGGCCTTGGAGGGCATTAGCCCACCCACTTGGCAGCTAGGCACACCCACTGGGGAGCCAGGCCCAGCCAATCAGCATTAGTTTTTCCCCACAAACGTGCTTTATTACAGACAGAAAGACTTCAGTAAAAGTTATATTTATTTTCACATCAAGGGCCCCAGTCTCTTTCCCTGAGAAAAACATCTAGGTAAAATCCCTTTAAACATAGGACTTGATGTCTGACTATCTATTATTAAAACACCTTTTTGATTGATCTCAACCTCACTGCTTCAGGCTTTTGCAGTAAAACCACAACAACACAATAGTATGTTTGAGTTGGGACCCCCATAAAGTTGGGACGCCAAACTTTAAATCTTAGAGCATTTAATTCCAATGACCACTTCTATGACTGTACAGTACTCAATCTGTATGGATGATCTGTTGGGATATAGTTTTAATGTCTTCAGTGTATTACTCCTGTTCCCCTCCTCAATTTATAATGTGTAATCTGCAAGCTGTTTAAATTATGCATTGATACATGAGAGATACGTTCAGACCTTCGAATTCTGCCCAAATATTGGACTAATTCACAAATAGCGTGGGGTGATAAAATAGAATGTAAACATTTGAAGAATCCTGTCAAATTAATGTATGCAGATCCAAGAACGTACAGTGCCTTCGGAAAGTCTTCACACCCCTTGACTTGTTCCACATTTTGTTGTGTTACAGGCTGTATTTAAAATTGATTACATTTATATATTTTTTTACACTGCCCTACACACAATACCCTGTAATGTCAAAGTGGAATGATATTTTTCAACTTGTTTACAAATGTAAAAACTGAAATATCTTGAGTCAATAAGTATTCGACACCTTTGCTATGGCAAAAGCCTAAATAAGTTCAGGAGAAAGAAATGTGTTTAACAAGTCACATGATAAGTAGCACGGACTCACTCTATATGCAATAATAGTGCTTCACAGGATTTTTGAATGACTCTTTACCCAACACATACAATTGGCTGTAAGGTCCTTCAGTCAAGCAGTTAATTTCAAACACAGACTCACCCGTAAAGAACAGCGAGGTTTTCCAATGTCTCACATAGAAGGACGCCTATTGGATTAGATTTATTAGGATTCCTATTAGCTGACACCAATGGTGACAGCTAGTTTGACTGGGGTCCAACATAGCAAAAAAGACATTACAGACTAAATACTTTACAATTAACATGTAGTGTGTGTGTGTGTGTGTGTGTGTGTGTGTGTGTGTGTGTGTGTGTGTGTGTGTGTGTGTATGTGTGTGTGCATCTATCAGTTACACATACATACAGTACACACAACAAGTATTTCACATGAGGAGAGGCGTTGTGCCATGAGGTGTTGCTTTATTTGTTTTTGAAACCAGGTTTGCTGTTCACTTGCACTATATAACATGGAAGGGACTTATTACTGTACGTTTCCTTGAATGTGTTCTGGACCCGGGGACTGTGTGTGTCAGTGCTGTGTGTAAGTTGACTATGCAAACAGTTTGGAATTTCCAACACATTTAGGTTTCTTATAAAAACAAGAAGTGACGCAGTCAGTCTTTCCTCAACTCTTAGCCAAGAGAGACTGGGATGCATAGTATTAATATTGACCCTCTGATTACAGTGAAGATGAAGATGTGTCTCTGTTCTGGGCCAGCTGCAGCTTAACTAGGTCTTCCTTGCAGCTCTTGACCATATGACTGGACAATAATCAAGATAAAATAAAACTAAAGCCTGCAGGACTTACTTTGTGCAGTGTGGTGTCAAAAAAGCAGAGCATCTCTTCATTACAGACAGACCTCTCCCCTTCTTTACAACCATTACATCTTTTTGTTTCAACCATGACAGTTTACAATCTAAGGTAACACCAAGTAATTTAGTCTAGTCAACTCATCAAAAGCTACACCATTCATCACCAGATTCAGCTGAGGTCTAGAACTTAAGGAATTATTTGTACCAAATTCCATGCTCTAAGTTTTAGAGATGTTCAGGACCAGTTTATTACTGACCACCCATTCCAAAACAAATTGCAACTCTCCCGTTAAGGGTTTCAGTGACTTCATTAGCTGTGGTTACATATGTGTATATGGTTCCTCGCATGGAACCCGGTAGCGGGATGAAATTCGACAACATATGGTGATCGCTACATAAATAGTCATAGGGATAGTGAGACGCTAGCGTCTCAAGTGGCCAATAGCCTCGGGGGATGCATAGCGCCAAATTCAAATAAAACACGATAAAACTCTAACTTTCATTCTAGATAGCCAATGAGCTGAGGTAAACGGTAATATGTAATGTTTATGTGTTGGAAGATCAACCCATGTATTAAACTCCGGCGTAAAGAGGGTCATTCGCCATTGAAGTTTCATACCGGAAGGAGCAACGCATGTTGCACACAGCCTTGTTTTGGTAAAGCGCATATTCAGCTGTTTATATATCAATCAGTATGGCGACTAAGTCAGGGAAAGCTAAATCTAAGTCTAGATATACAGATGTACACACAATTTTAGAAGAAATTGATCGAGGACGATTCTTTTAGCGATTCCCACATAGAGGAATATTTTTTGAACAGAGAGGACATCGTTTTGGACTGGTAAGTTATTCTAATGCTAATGCAGTTGTTTGAAATTAATAATATAAAATATTACTTGTGAAATGAAATAGCCTATTTGAGGCTGTTGAGGGGAGGGCAGGCCCACAACAATGGCCAAAGTGAAATGGAGACAGGAGATACAGCTGGTCTGTTGTAATATAATAGACAGTAGATCTAGCTGAAATGTCATAATATAAATGAGACAGTAGATCTAGCAGGTATATAATAATATATTCAACCTTATGTTCCCTGTACTCTATATATATATTTACAGTGAACTTTGCGACCTTTTGACACATTTCAGGCTTCAAACATAAAGATATAAAACTGTATTTTTTTGTGAAGAACAAACAAGTGGGACACAATCATGAAGTGGAACGACATTTATTGGATATTTCAAAAAAAAATTACAAATCAAAAACCGAAAAATTGGGTGTGCAAAATTATTCAGCCCCCTTAAGTTAATACTATGTAGCGCCACTTTTTGCTGATTACATCTGTAAGTCACTTGGGGTATGTCTCTATCAGTTTTGCACATCGAGAGACTGACATTTTTTCCCATTCGTCCTTGCAAAACAGCTCGAGCTCAGTGAGGTTGGATGGAGAGCATTTGTGAACAGCAGTTTTCAGTTCTTTCCACAGATTCTCGATTGGATTCAGGTCTGGACTTTGACTTTGCCATTCTAACACCTGGATATGTATATATTAGAACCATTCCATTGTAGATTTTGCTTTATGCTTTGGATCATTGTCTTGTTGGAAGACAAATCTCCATCCCAGTCTCAGGTCTTTTGCAGACTCCATCAGGTTTTCTTCCAGAATGGTCCTGTATTTGGCTCCATCCATCTTCCCATCAATTTTAACCATCTTCCCTGTCCCTGCTGAAGAAAAGCAGGCCCAAACCATGATGCTGCCACCACCATGTTTGACAGTGGGGATGGTGTGTTCAGGGTGATGAGCTGTGTTGCTTTTACGCCAAACATAACGTTGCATTGTTGCCAAAAAGTTCAATTCTGGTTTCATCTGACCAGAGCACCTTCTTCCACATGTTTGTTGTGTCTCCCAGGTGGCTTGTGGCAAACTTTAAAGAACACTTTTTATGGATATCTTTAAGAAATGGCTTTCTTCTTGCCACTCTTCCATAAAGGCCAGATTTGTGCAATATACGACTGATTGTTGTCCTATGGACAGAGTGGTCCCACCTCAGCTGTAGATCTCTGCAGTTCATCCAGAGTGATCATGGGCCTCTTGGCTGCATCTCTGATCAGTCTTCTCCTTGTATGAGCTGAAAGTTTAGAGGGACGGCCAGGTCTTGGTAGATTTGCAGTGGTCTGATACTCCTTCCATTTCAATATTATCGCTTGCACAGTGCTCCTTGGGATGTTTGAAGCTTGGGAAATCTTTTTGTATCCAAATCCAGCTTTAAACATCTTCACAACAGTATCTCGGACCTGCCTGGTGTGTTCCTTGTTCTTCATGATGCTCTCTGCACTTTTAAAGGACCTCTGAGACTATCACAGTGCAGGTGCATTTATACGGAGACTTGATTACACACAGGTGGATTGTATTTATCATCATTAGTCATTTAGGTCAACATTGGATCATTCAGAGATCCTCACTGAACTTCTGGAGAGAGTCTGCTGCACTGAAAGTAAAGGGGCTGAATAATTTTGCATGCCCAATTTTTCAGTTTTTGATTTTTTTTTAAAGTTTGAAATATCCAATAAATGTCGTTCCACTTCAGGATTGTGTCCCACTTGTTGTTGATTCTTCACAAAAAAATACAGTTTTATATCTTTATGTTTGAAGCCTGAAATGTGGCAAAAGGTCGCAAAGTTCAAGGGGGCCGAATACTTTCGCAAGGCACTGTATTATACCTGTTGATACAGGGCTCATATGTGAAACTATACTAACTGAACATTTTCTTTCACAGTGACACTGACTCCGAATGGGAGCCCCCAGTGCCAAGGTGTCCATCCCCCACTGAAGCTGGTTCATCCAGCTCCTGTCACAAGTGGTGTTTATCTGCCCAAATGTATTTCTGCAGGCATGGATGTGCTATGGCACCTGGCATCAGCAACATAATATTGTGTTGAGGACTGAGGCTCTTCCAAATATTGAAAGTGTTATTTTGTAAATGTATATTTTTTCATGTTTTTTCTCAATTTTTTTTTTTTGGGGGTGTTAGAATACAATTTTAGTATTTTGTATATAGTAATTCCATTCAAAATGTAGAACTTCACCAATTTGGCCACTTGGGTACATTTGGGCTACATGTGTGGGACACCTGGGCGACTTCATGATACATGTCATGTAGCACACTCATTTTGGAAGTTATCATTCTGAAACTTTGCACAAGTACTGTTGCCCTCTTATGTCTTTCCCTGAAATTGTCCTCATCATCCTATCTGAATGTTTGTTTCATCTTGTTCTTTTTAAAGATGATGATATAAAAATAAAAAACATATGTTTTTTTCATTGTATTATCTAAACCAGATCTATTGTGTTATATTCTCCTACATTCAATTCACATTTACACAAACTTCAGAGTGGTTGCTTTCAAATGGTACCAAGAATATGCATATCCTTGGTTCTGTGCCTGAGCTACAGGCTGTTAGATTTGGGTATGTCTTCAGGCAGAAATTTAAAAAGTAGGGGGGTAGCTCTAAGAGGTTTTAATCATCAGCATACATGGACACATATGTTTAATGCCAGTGACAGGTAAAAATAGAAAAATAGTAGAGGGCCTAGAGAGCTACCCGGTGGTATACCACACACAAGAGAAGCTTCTTAAAGAACATCCTCTGAGTCCTCTGATGTATAGCTCTGAATCCTTTTAGCTCTGAAAAGGCATAATGCATACTTTTTTTCAACAACAGGTTAAGGTCAATAATATCAAAGGCTTCAATGAAATCTAACAGCCCAGCTCCCACAATCTTCTAATTATCAATTTCTTTCAACCAGTTATCAGGCATTTGTGTCAGTGCAGTGCATGTTGAGTGCCCTTCTCTTTAAGCATGAAGAAAGTCTGTTGTTCATTTGTTTACAGATAAATAGCATTGTATTTGGTCAAACATCATTTTTACAACAGTTTGCTAAGAGCTGGCAGCAAGCAGATAGGTCTGCTGTTAGAACCAGTAAAGGTCGCTTTATCACTATGGTGTGTCGGAATGACTTTGGTTTCCCTCCAGAACTGAGGACAAAGACATTTAGGCTCAGATTAAAGATATTACAGATATGAGTGGCTATAGTCAGTTATCATTCTCAGTAGCTTTCCATCTAAGTTGTTAATGCCATGTTTGCCATTTTTCATAAATAACTATCATTTTTCCACCTCTTCCACGATAACTTAACAAAAATAAAACTCATTTAATGCATGTGTACAATGGCTCACTGGTAATTGTTGGCATTTTTTGCCTAAGTTTGCCGTCATTGCCAATGAAGTAATTGGTAAAGAAAAATTGGCAACATCAAATGGTTTTGTGATGAATGAGCCATCTGATTTGATGACAGATGGAGTTGAATGTCTTTCTTCCCATAATTTGAAGTAGTCAATTTTAGTTTCACATAATTCTTTATATCATTGATCTTGGCTTCATTATACAGTTTCTTATTCATTTTGCTGAGATTAGTCACATACAGTGCATTCGGAAGTATTCAGAACCTTTTACTTTATCCACATTTTGTTACGTTAGAGCCTTATTCTAAAATGGATTAAATAAAAAAAATTCATCCTCAGTCTACACACAGTAACCCATACCGGCAAAATGAAACACAGGTTTATAGATATTTTTGCAAATCTATTACAAATAAAAAACAGAAATACATTATTTACATGCAGTTGATGTCAGAAGTTAACATACACCTTAGCCAAATACATTTGAACTCAGTTTTTCACCATTCCTGACATTTAATCCAAGTAAAAGTGCCCTGTCTTAGGTCAGTTAGGATCACCACTTTATTTTAAGAATGTGAAATATCAGAATGAAAGTAGAGAGAATAATTTATTTCAGCGTTTATTTCTTTCATCACATTCTCAGTGGGTCAGGGGTTTACATACACTCAATTAGTATTTGGTAGCATTGCCTTTAAATTGTTTAACTTGTGTCAAACATTTTGGGAAGCCTTCCACAAGCTTCCCACAATAAGTTGGGTGAATGTTGGCCCATTCCTCCTGACAGAGCTGATGTAACTGAGTCAGGTTTGTAGGCCTCCTTGCAATAAAAAAAAAACAATAAAGAGCCAAACGAAACATGAAGTCATGGAGGGCTCACAGGCCACTACACACAAACAAGATCCGACAAAACACAGTGGGGGAAATGGCTGCCTAAATATGATCCCCAATCAGAGACAACGATAAACAGCTGCCTCTGATTGGGAACCATACCAGGCCAACATAGACATACAATAACATAGACATACAATAACCTAGATAACCCACCCTAGTCACACCCCAACCAAACAAACATAGAGAATAAAAGTCTCTCTATGGTCAGGGCACGACAGCGGTATAACGGCTGCGTGGTCCCATGGTGTTTATACTTGCGTACTATTGTTTGTACAGAGGAACGTGGTACCTTCAGGTGTTTGGAAATTGCTTCCAAAGATGAACCAGACTTGTGGAGGTCTCTAATGTTTTTCTGAGGTCCTGGCTGATTTCTTTTGATTGTCCCATGATGTCAAGCAAAGAGGCACGGAGTTTGAAGGTAGGCCTTGAAATAAATCCACAGGTACACCTCCAATTGACTCAAATGATGTCAATTAGCCTATAAGAAGCTTGTAAAGCAATGACATAATTTCCTGGAATTTTCCAAGCTGTTAAAAGGCACAGTCAACTTAGTGTATGTAAACTTCTGACCCACTGGAATTGTGATACAGTGAATTATCTGTCTGCAAACAATTGTTGTAAAAATTACTTGTGTCATGCAGAAAGTAAGTGTCCTAACCGACTGGCCAAAACTATAGTTTGTTAACAAGAAATATGTGGAATGGTTGAAAAACGACTTTTAATGACTTCAACCTAAGTGTATGTAAACTTCCGAATTCAACTGTAAGTGTTCCAACCCTTTGCTATGTGAATCAAAATTGAGCTCAGATACATCCTGTTTCCATTGATCATTTTTTAGATGTTTCTACTTCTTGATTGGAGTTCACCTGTGGCAAATTCAATTGATTGGACATGATTTGGAAAGGCCTGTCTATACAAGGTCCACAGTTGACAGTGCATGTCAGGACAAAAACCAAGCCATGAGGTCAAAGGATTTGTCTGTAGATTTCCCGAGACAGAATTGTGCCTTGGCACAGATCTGGCGAAAGGTTACCAAAACATTTCTGCAGCATTGCAGAATTACAGCATCCCCAAGAACACACTGGCCTCCATCATTCTATAATGGAAGAAGTTTGGAACCACCAAGACTCTTCCTAGAGCTGGCCACCCGGTCAAACTGAGCAATCGGGGGAGAAGGGCCTTTGTAAGGGAGATGACTATGAACCTGATGGTCACTTTGAAGGAGCTTGTTATGGATACAAGTATCCTGAGTGTGTATCCTGTGTGTATTTCTTTTCTATCCTTCTCCCCTCACAGGTGACAATCATCATTCCCCAATCAGTAGCTGATCAGAAGACACCTGCTCCTTTTCTCTTACCCTATCACATCCCATTTCCCTTGGTTTAGAAACCCATTCAGTTGTTTTCTCTGGAACTCGATCTCTCTGTTTCAACCTCTCTGTGTCTCTCTCTCTCTACATCTCTATTTGAATGCAGAGATCTCTCTTTTGGTTTTTGCAACTACATGTTACTTTGTCCGTTATCCTGTGAGTATTGTTTTGGTTATGGTGTTTGACTGTTTGTTTGATGGTGGGGAAAGGGGGTACCAAGCCAAGTTGCCCATGGGCATACATTACCCATAGGAATACTTTGTCGAAATACCCTAGTTAGAACTGGGCGGACCAACTGCTGTATTTTTGGTTAGTTATCTAGCTGTTCTTAAAGCAGGCTAGACTAGCTTAGGGGTGTTTTGGATATGATTTATTTCCTTGGGTCCAGCTCAGCCCCTCTTCCCGCCCCCCTTTTCTGTGTGTTTAAAAATAAACCATGAGTATTTGACGGTCATTTAGTTGTCTGTGGTTTTTCGTTTTCACTGTCACTTTTTCACTATTATACTTTACATGAGTTATGTTACGGGTCTCGTTACCATCCCCCCTAGACTGCTGAGCCAAAAGGGATTCGTAACAGAGCTCTAGAGTTCCTCTGTGAAGATACCCTGGTCTGATGAAACCAATATTGATATTTTTGGCCTGAATGCCAAGCGTCCTGTCTGGAGGAAATCAAGCACCATCCCTATGGTGAAGCATGGTGGTGGCAGTATCACGCTGTGGGGATGTTTTACAGAGGCTGAGACTGGGGAAACTAGTCAGGGTTGAGGGAAGGATGAACAGAGCAATATACAGAGAGATCCTTGATGAAAACCTGCACCAGAGTTCAGTACCTCAAACTGGGGTGAAGGTTCACCTTCCAACAGGACAAGAACCCTAAGCACACAGTCAAAACAACGTAGGATTGGCTTTGGGACTCTGAATGTCCTAGAGGGGCCAGCCAGAGCCAGGACTTGATCAAACATTTTTGGAGAGACCTGAAAATAGCTGTGCAGCAACACTTTCCTTCCAATCTGACAGAGTTTGAGAGGATCTGCAGAGAAGAATATGAGTAACTGTCACGCCTTGGTCTTAGTATTTATTTGTTTTCTTTAATTATTTGGTCAGGCCAGGGTGTGACATGGGTTTATGTTGTTATATTTCGTATTGGGTTTTTTGTATTATTGGGATTGCGGCTGAGTAGGGGTGTTGTATGGGCTTGGCTGCCTGAGGCGGTTCTCAATCAGAGTCAGGTGATACTCGTTGTCTCTGATTGGGAACCGTATTTAGGTAGCCAAATACAGGTGTGTCAAGTTTGTAGCCTCACCCAAGAAGACTCAAGGCTGTAATCGCTGCCAAAGGAGTTTCAACAGAGTACTGAGTAAAGGGTCTGAATACTTATGTACATTTCATATTTCCTTTTTAATTTTATATACATTTGCAAGAAAAATATTTTGCTTTGTCATTGTGGGGTATTGTGTGTCGATTGATAAACATTTTTGAATAAGGCTAAATGTAACAAAATGTGTATAAAATAAAAGGGTCTAAATACTTTCCCGAATGCACTATATGTGCCTCTCAAGTTCTTGGCTTTTTCCAGAACAACTACCTTGTCATTGAACCGCAGAAACTTGACCACTATCGGCTTGGTTTGTCACATGGGCCGGTGGTGGGAATTCGAGTCCTGTTGGCATGTTCCACCTCAACCTTCCTGTGGTCCATCTTCAGTTTCTCCGATATCATTTCCCTCAATTTCCCTCTGGAAATTCGGAAATTCCGTCCACAACCTTGTTGTTCTGCCTTGATTTTCCCTCGAGGTAATCTGATTTCTCCGTCATTGTTATGTATTTACATACAGAACTGATGTCCTCTCTCAATGACTTATGGATTGCTGTCATCTTGCTGTTCTCCTATTTAAAATCATTGACCTGACCCTTGTAGAACTGCAATTCTTCAGGTCCTGGACGTCTCTGGTCAGGTCGAGACGGCAGTTTGCCGGTAAGATTGAAAATAACAACAAACAGCAGGGATTGAGACAGCCACAGGTCCGGACAATTCGTGGTCCCAGTCATAATGGCTAACCAAGTTGCGAGCTGCATTCAAGCCCTCAATAAAACCCTGCTAACTTGATAGGCAGGTGCCTAGCTAGGCTAGCTGATACGCCAAGCAGCTCCTCAGACCATGCCTTGGTCAGCAGGATCACTGGACAGATAGAGGTCCCAGCAACTGATACCATCCACGTAGAGGGATCTAAACTCAAAAGGTATCTAGCTAGTAACCAAACATTTTCAATAGACTTTCAAACCTTTACAAAGTAACAAACTTTCCAAATCAAACTGACTTCTCCCTGTTTCCGCATTCCTCAATACTGGCACACAATTGTCCCAGCATCGTCCGGATTAGGGTTTGGTCGGGGTGGGCCGTAATTGTAAATAATCATTTGTTCTTAATTAACTGACTTGCCTAAATGAAGATGCATTAAAATAAAGAAGCGGACATTGACTATGTTCTTTGAGGATGGAGAAGTTATTAATTACACTTTGGATACACCCAGTCACTACAAAGATACAGGCATCCTTCCTAAATTGCTGAAGAGGAGGGAAACCGCTCAGGGATTTCACCATGAGGCCAATGGTGACTTTATAACAGTTAAAGAGCTTAATGGCTGTGATAGGACAAAACTGAGGATGGATCAACGACATTGTAGATTCTCCAAAATATTAACCTAATTGCCAGAAAGAAAAGAAAGAAGCATGTACATAATACACATTTTCGAAAACATGCATCCAGTTACCAACAAGATTCCACAGTAATACTGCCTTGTGGCAATGCAATTCACTTTTTGTTCTGAATAAAAGTGTTATGTTTGGTTCAAATCCAAGAACACATTACTGAAAAACACATTACTGAGTATCACTCTCCATATTTTCAAGCATAGTGGTGGCTATATCATGTTATAGGAATGCTTATAACCATTCAGTATCACGTTTCAGGGAAGACTCAGATGCAGACAGTGTCGAAGTAACAAAAGTTTATTACTAGAATAGGGGGAGGCAAAATGACAGGTCAAGGGCAGGCAGAGGTCAGTAATCCAGATTTATTTAACAGCTTCAACCCCCAAGTCATAAGACTGCTGAACAATTAATCAAATGGCCACTGGACTATTTACATTGAACCTCCCATTTGTTTTATACACTGCTGCTACTCACTGTTTATTATCTATGCATAGTCACTTCACCCCTATCTACATGTACAAGTTACCTCAACTAACCTGTATCCCTGCACACTGACTCGGTACCGGTATACCCAGTATGTAGCCTCGTTTTTCTTATGTTATTGTGTTACGGAACAGCAGGAAGGCTCAGGGCAGGCAGAATTGTCAAAACCGGGAAAACTAGAAACAGCCAGGAGCAAGGAGAAAACCGCTGGTAGGCTTGATGAACAAAACGAACTGGCAACAGACAAACAGAGAACACAGGTATAAATACACTGGGCATGATGAGGAACACCTGGAGGGGTTGGAGACAAGCACAAAGACAGGTGAAACAGATCAGGGTGTGACAATTAAGGACTGGGGAGTTTTTCAGGATAAACAAAGAAATTGAATGGAGCCAAGCACAGGCAACATCCTAGAGGAAAACCTGGTTCAGTCTGCTTTCCACCAGATACTGGGAGATGAATTCACCTTTCAGCAGGACATAACCTTAAACACAAAGCCAAATCTACACTGGAGTTGCTTTCAAAGAAGACAGTGAATGTTCCTGATTGGCCGAGTTACAGTTTGGACTTAAATCTGCTTGAAAATCAGTGGCAAGACTTGAACATTTTTGTCTAGGAATGATCAACAACCAATTTCACAGAGCTTGAAAAGAATAATGGGCAAATATTTTACAATCCAGGTGTACAAAGCTCTTAGGAACTTATCCAGAAAGACTCACAGCTGTAATTGCTGCCAAAAGTGATTCTAACATGTATCGACTCAGGGATGTATGTACTTATGTAAATTAGATGTTTCTGTATTTCATTTTCAATAAATTTGCGCAAAAAATGTAACATGTTTTCACTTTGTTATTGTGTGTAGATTGGTGGGAAAACATATATTTAATATTTTTTTTAATTCAGGCTATAACACAACAAGATATGGAATAAGTCAAGGGGTATGAAAACTTTCTGAAGGCACTGTACTTTTATTTATAGACTGCACTTCCACTAGTGGAGAGTTCACACAATATACACAATATAAACAATATGCCCAACTTGTTCTCTATAGATGTAGCTCTAACACATTTCCTAGTCTGGAGATAACAGAAGAAGTGTGATTGGGTGTGGTTGAACTTTTCCTGTAGCTGAGAAAAAGAGGCAAAAGTATCATTGAAGAATAATTGGCCTAGTGAGGAGAGGCCTAGTGAGGAGAGGCCTAGTGAGGAGAGGCCTAGTGAGGAGAGGCCTAGTGAGTGCCAGATGCCAAAAGACCCATAATTTA
The DNA here is from genome assembly GCF_023373465.1 of Oncorhynchus keta. Classification (NCBI taxonomy): domain Eukaryota; kingdom Metazoa; phylum Chordata; class Actinopteri; order Salmoniformes; family Salmonidae; genus Oncorhynchus; species Oncorhynchus keta. The sequence continues at coordinate 19,980,885 of NC_068444.1, read as the reverse complement.
AAGATGGAGGAAATAACATGTTCTGATTTATTGGACCTGACAGAGAAAAGCCTCTAAGGGACCAGTCGAAATTTACACAATTATTAGCCGGAGGAAAAATGAGGGAGGGTCATGCTTTTTCAATTTCACTTAGGAGGAGGGTTTAGTATATATATATATATATGTATATATACTAAACCCTCCTCCTCAATATATATATATATTATTATTATTTTTATCCAGTGCAGGGTCATATAATTTGTTATCGATTAAATGTCAGCATTTGTCAGCATTTTAGAATTTATGTATTGAATTAGACTATTTATAACTTTGGTGTACAACCCCCCCTCTCCATCTCCAAACTGTCATGAGAGTCTGTATCAATTGAAGACATATTCAGACCATCAAAGAACAAATCAATCAACAAAGGCTCTAGAGGCGATTCAGAGGTGTATTGCACATAATATTTTTTTTGAATTGATCATTGATCTCTTTATGCATAACTGTGGTAGTACCAGACAGGGTCCTTATTTGTGGGAGTAGACATGAGGCCTCAGATTTACGGATCTGATGTGCAAGGAGATTACTTGCCTTATCGCCTTGCTTATATACTGTATCAGGCTCGTAAGAGTAATTGTTCAGCTTGCCTGGTAGAGAGCTTTTGAAAGTCAGATTGGAGTAGCTGGCATTCTTTATATAGATCAGATGAAGGATCTGTAGCTTACTTTCATTTAATGTAGCTATCGATTCGCTCAGGTTTCAAAGCCGCTAAGAGCGAGCTTTGTTTTTGTTTGCTGTATAAGATATTATTTGTCCAAATAGGTGTGCTTTGAGGGACTCTCATTTGGAATAGCAGGACATACCTGGGGTATGAGGCCTCCTGTGTGGCACAGCGGTATAACCCGGGAAGTGAACTGGGGACCCCGATCAGACACTATATCCTCAGGCACCCCGTAGTGCCGGAAGACTTGCATGGAGCGTGTGGGGTTCTCGATCAGCCTGACCCCTGCTTTTCACGCCGAGAGTAATGGGCAGGTGGAGAGAGTGAACCAGGATATGGGCAGGTTTCTGCGGTCGTATTGCCAGGACCGGCTTGGAGAGTGGGCGAGGTTCGTCTCATGGTCCGAGATGGCCCAGAATTCCCTTCGCCACTCCTCCACGGACCTGTCGCTGTTTCAGTGCATGTTGGGCTATCAGCCGGTCCTGGTACCGTGGCATCAGAGTCAGACGAGGCTCCTGCGGTGGAGGATTGGGTGCAGCGCTCAAAGGAGACCCGGAGAGCCATCCAGGAATCCCTTCAACGGGCCAGTGGGCGACAGAAGGGGAGCGCTGACCGCCACCGTAGTGAGGCCCCCGTGTTCGCACCGGGGGACAGGATCTGGCTCTCGACCTGAAACCTGCCTCTCCACTTGCCCTGCCGGAAGCTGGGTCCGCGGTTTGTGGAGCCATTCAAAGTCCTGAGGAGAATAAACAAGGTGTGTTATAGGTTACAGCTCCCCTCTTACTATAGTATTAACCCCTCGTTTCTCCACAGGCCGGTGGTAGCTGGTCCACTACAGGACGTTGAGGTGCGGGAGGTCCCTCCGCCCCCCTGGATATCGAGGGGGGTCCGGCGTACACTGTACAGTCCATCCTGGACTCTAGATATCAGGTGGGGGCCTGCAGTACCTTGTGGATTGGGAGGGGTACGGTCCGGAGGAGAGGTGCTGGGTGCCGGTGGGGGACATCTTGGACCCATCTCTGCTGGGTGAGTTCCACCGCCTCCACCCTGATCGCCCTGCGCAACGCCCTCCGGGTCGTCCTCAAGGCCGGCATCGGTGCGCTGTGGGAGCCGCACGTCAGGGGGGAGTACTGTCACGACTTCCACCGAAGGTTGCTCCTCTCCCTGTTCGGGCAGTGCTCAGTGGTCGTCGTCGCCGGTCCACGACAGGCTAGATCCCTGCGGACGTCCTCCCGTAGGCTGTACCTATAATGGTCCATCAGGGCCCGGTCATTCCACCCCGCGCCGGCGGCCAGGGTCCGGAACTCCAGCGTGAAATCCAGTGCACTCCTCATCGCCTGCCTTAAGTGAAACAGCCGTTCACTATGCTTCTCGTGGGTGATCAAACACTGCCCGGAAGCGGCGGGTGAACTCTGGGTAATGGTCCCTCACCAAGTCTGGGCCCTCCCAAACCGCGTTGGCCCACTCCAGGGCTTTACCCGAAAGACAGGGGACGAGGACGTTGACACTCTATTCTCCCTAGGGGGTCGGGTGAACGGTCGCCAGGTAAAGCTCCAGCTGGAGCAGGAACCCCTTACACCCGGCAGCCGTCCCATCGTAGTCCCTCGGGAGAGCAAGCCAAATCCCGCTGGGGCCGGACGCCGCCGGAGAAGGTGGTGGTGAAGGCTGGAGAGTGCCTGAAGACGAGGTAGGGAGGCCGCTCCTCTCCCATCTCTCCATTCTCCTCAACACCTGATCCATCGCTGTCCCCAAACTGTGTAATACGGCTGTGTGCTGTTGAACACGCTCCTCCATGGACGGGGTGGGCGCGTCCGCTCCTGCTGACTCCATGATACGGGTGTCGGATTCTGTTAGATCCAAGGAGATGTGGAGTCAGGCGCAGGAGAAACAAGTTCCAAAGAAAAGGGTGTTTTATTTAACTAGCTCAAAAAACAGTACTAGCCACAAAAACCCCACTCAGACACCGTCCAGGGAAAAACCACCTGTAAAACTTAAGCTAATAAAACGAAACCCAAGAAATTTGAAAAATTTGTGTAGGTAGGAGGCATATGTACTGCCTAGACAATATTACAGTAAATAAGATATGGGTAAATTAGGCTATAGTATAGAGTTGGGAAGCAAGCCTGAAGAACCAAACCACTAATATTTCTGATGATACCAACAGATTTCATTACTTTGCTACAGAGAAATTGAATATGTTATTTCCAGGACAACTTTTCATCAATTAGAACTCTGAGGAATCTAGTGGATGTGACTCAGGCACGGTGCTAGGCTTGACCAATACTTGCGTGTGCATTTATTCCATGTGCATGATCAAATCAAATCAAAATCAAATCAAATCTATTTATATAGCCCTTCGTACATCAGCTGATATCTCAAAGTGCTGTACAGAAACCCAGCCTAAAACCCCAAACAGCAAGCAATGCAGGTGTAGAAGCACGGTGGCTAGGAAAAACTCCCTAGAAAGGCCAAAACCTAGGAAGAAACCTAGAGAGGAACCAGGCTATGTGGGGTGGCCAGTCCTCTTCTGGCTGTGCCGGGTGGAGATTATAACAGAATATGGCCAAGATGTTCAAATGTTCATAAATGACCAGCATGGTCGAATAATAACAAGGCAGAACAGTTGAAACTGGAGCAGCAGCACAGTCAGGTGGACTGGGGACAGCAAGGACTTATCATGTCAGGTCATCCTGGGGCACGGTCCTTGGGCTCAGGTCCTCCGAGAGAGAGAAAGAAAGAGAGAATTAGAGAGAGCATATGTGGGGTGGCCAGTCCTCTTCTGGCTGTGCCGGGTGGAGATTATAACAGAACATGGTCAAGATGTTCAAATGTTCATAAGTGACCAGCATGGTCAAATAATAGTAAGGTCAAATAATAGTAAAACTGGAGCAGCAGCATGGCCAGGTGGACTGGGGACAGCAAGGAGTCATCATGTCAGGTAGTCCTGGGACATGGTCCTAGGGCTCAGGTCAGTTAAAACTGGAGCAGCAGCATGGCCAGGTGGACTGGGGACAGCAAGGAGTCATCATGTCAGGTAGTCCTGGGGCATAGTCCTAGGGCTCAGGTCCTCCGAGCGAGAGAAAGAAAGAAGGAGAGAATTAGAGAACACACACTTAGATTCACACAGGACACCGAATAGGACAGGAGAAGTACTCCAGATGTAACAAACTGACCCTAGCCCCCCGACACAAACTACTGCAGCATAAATACTGGAGGCTGAGACAGGAGGGGTCAGGAGATATTGTGGCCCCATCCGAGGACACCCCCAGACAGGGCCAAACAGGAAGGATATAACCCCACCCACTTTGCCAAAGCACAGCCCCCACACCAATAGGGGGATATCTTCAACCACCAACTTACCATCCTGAGACAAGGCTGAGTATAGCCCACAAAGATCTCCGCCACGGCACAACCCAAGGGGGGCGCCAACCCAGACAGGATGACCACAACAGTGAATCAACCCACTCAGGTGACGCACCCCCTGCAGGGACGGCATGAGAGAGCCCCAGTAAGCCAGTGACTCAGCCCCTGTAATAGGGTTAGAGGCAGAGAATCCCAGTGGAAAGAGGGGAACCGGCCAGGCAGAGACAGCAAGGGCGGTTCGTTGCTCCAGAGCCTTTCCGTTCACCTTCCCACTCCTGGGCCAGACTACACTCAATCATATGACCCACTGAAGAGATGAGTCTTCAGTAAAGACTTAAAGGTTGAGACCGAGTTTGCGTCTCTGACATGGGTAGGCAGACCGTTCCATAAAAATGGAGCTCTATAGGAGAAAGCCCTGCCTCCAGCTGTTTGCTTAGAAATTCTAGGGACAATTAGGAGGCCTGCGTCTTGTGACTGTAGCGTACGTGTAGTTATGTACGGCAGGACCAAATCAGAGAGATAGGTAGGAGCAAGCCCATGTAATGCTTTGTAGGTTAGCAGTAAAACCTTTAAATCAGCCCTTGCTTTGACAGGAAGCCAGTGTAGAGAGGCTAGCACTAGAGTAATATGATCAAATTTTTTGGTTCTAGTCAGGATTCTAGCAGCCGTATTTAGCACTAACTGAAGTTTATTTAGTGCTTTATCCGGGTAGCCGGAAAGTAGAGCATTGCAGTAGTCTAACCTAGAAGTGACAAAAGCATGGATTAATTTTTCTGCATCATTTTTGGACAGAAAGTTTCTGATTTTTGCAATATTACTTAGATGGAAAAAAGCTGTCCTCGAAATGGTCTTGATATGTTCTTCAAAAGAGAGGTCAGGGTCCAGAGTAACGCCGAGGTCCTTCACAGTTTTATTTGAGACGACTGTACAACCATTAAGATTAATTGTCAGATTCAACAGAAGATCTCTTTGTTTCTTGGGACCTAGAACAAGCATCTCTGTTTTGTCCGAGTTTAATAGTAGAAAGTTTGCAGCCATCCACTTCCTTATGTCTGAAACACATGCTTCTAGCGAGGGAAATTTTGGGGCTTCACCATGTTTCATTGAAATGTACAGCTGTGTTTCATCCGCATAGCAGTGAAAGTTAACATTATGTTTTCGAATAACATCCCCAAGAGGTAAAATGTATAGTGAAAACAATAGTGGTCCTAAAATGGAACCTTGACGAACACCGAAATTTACAGTTGATTTGTCAGAGGACAAACCATTCACAGAGACAAACTGATATCTTTCCGACAGATAAGATCTAAACCAGGCCAGAACATGTCCGTGTAGACCAATTTGGGTTTCCAATCTCTCCAAAAGAATGTGGTGATCGATGGTATCAAAAGCAGCACTAAGGTCTAGGAGCACGAGGACAGATGCAGAGCCTCGGTCTGATGCCATTAAAATGTCATTTACCACCTTCACAAGTGCCGTCTCAGTGCTATGATGGGGTCTAAAACCAGACTGAAGCATTTCGTATACATTGTTTGTCTTCAGGAAGGCAGTGAGTTGCTGCGCAACAGCCTTCTCTAAAATTTTGGAGAGGAATGGAAGATTCGATATAGGCCGATAGTTTTTTATATTTTCTGGGTCAAGGTTTGGCTTTTTCAAGAGAGGCTTTATTACTGCCACTTTTAGTGAGTTTGGTACACATCCAGTGGATAGAGAGCCGTTTATTATGTTCAACATAGGAGGGCCAAGCACAGGAAGCAGCTCTTTCAGTAGTTTAGTTGGAATAGGGTCCAGTATGCAGCTTGAAGGTTTAGAGGCCATGATTATTTTCATCATTGTGTCAAGAGATATAGTACTAAAACACTTGAGCGTCTCTCTTGATCCTAGGTCCTGGCAGAGTTGTGCAGACTCAGGACAACTGAGGTTTGGAGGAATAAGCAATTTTTAAAAGAGTCCGTAATTTGCTTTCTAATAATCATAATCTTTTCCTCAAAGAAGTTCATGAATTTATCACTGCTAAAGTGAAAGTCATCCTCTCTTGGGGAATGCTGCTTTTTAGTTAGCTTTGCGACAGTATCAAAAAGGAATTTCGGATTGTTCTTATTTTCCTCAATTAAGTTAGAAAAATAGGATGATCGAGCAGCAGTAAGGGCTCTTCGGTACTGCACGGTACTGTCTTTCCAAGCTAGTCGGAAGACTTCCAGTTTGGTGTGGCGCCATTTCCGTTCCAATTTTCTGGAAGCTTGCTTCAGAGCTCGGGTATTTTATGTGTACCAGGGAGCTAGTTTCTTATGAGAAATGTTTTTAGTTTTTAGGGGTGCAACTGCATCTAGGGTATTGCGCAAGGTTAAATGGAGATCCTCAGTTAGGTGGTTAATTGCTTTTTGTCCTCTGGCGTCCTTGGGTAGGCAGAGGGAGTCTGGAAGGGCATCAAGGAATCTTTGTGTTGTCTGTGAATTTATAGCACGACTTTTGATGGTCCTTGGTTGGGGTCTGAGCAGATTATTTGTTGCAATTGCAAACGTAATAAAATGGTGGTCCGATAGTCCAGGATTATGAGGAAAAACATTAAGATCCACAACATTTATTCCATGGGACAAAACTAGGTCCAGCGTATGACTGTGACAGTGAGTGGGTCCAGAGACATGTTGGACAAAACCCACTGAGTCGATGATGGCTCCGAAAGCCTTTTGGAGTGGGTCTGTGGACTTTTCCATGTGAATATTAAAGTCACCAAAGATTAGAATATTATCTGCTATGACTACAAGGTCCGATAGGAATTCAGGGAACTCAGTGAGAAACGCTGTATATGGCCCAGGAGGCCTGTAAACAGTAGCTATAAAAAGTGATTGAGTAGGCTGCATAGATTTCATGACTAGAAGCTCAAAAGACAAAAACGTCATTTTTTTTTTGTAAATTGAAATTTGCTATCGTAAATGTTAGCAACACCTCCGCCTTTGCGGGATGCACGGGGGATATGGTCACTAGTGTAGCCAGGAGGTGAGGCCTCATTTAAAACAGTAAATTCATCAGGCTTAAGCCATGTTTCAGTCAGGCCAATCACATCAAGATTATGATCAGTGATTAGTTCATTGACTATAATTGCCTTTGAAGTAAGGGCTAACATTAAGTAGCCCTATTTTGAGATGTCAGGTATCATGATCTCTTTCAGTAATGACAGGAATGGAGGTGGTCTTTATCCTAGTGAGATTGCTAAGGCGAACACCGCCATGTTTAGTTTTACCCAACCTAGGTCGAGGCACAGACACGGTCTCAATGGTGATAGCTGAGCTGACTACACTGACTGTGCTTGTGGCAGACTCCACTATGCTGGCAGGCTGTGCATTGGTAATAATGTTACGGATGAAATGTCTATCACAACATCAGAAATTAAAGGAATAAAATATAGAGTACAGCCACAATGAGAAATGCATTTACCCTATGCCTGTCAACTGTGCACACATGGTGTAAAACGAGCTGGCTATCATCACAATCTTAGCGATTATATTTCTATTGCAATAATGCTTGTAGGCCGACTGGCTGACAATATGCATGTGTCTTCTTGTTCCATCCAGATCAGCGCGATTGAATCATGTTCCCACCACTGGACAGGCTCACTCTGTCAATAAATTAAAGGCATTTCAGTTACTCATCAAGTGTTGTTTTATAGAAGGATGATGCATCAGTTGTTGTGGTTCAGTGCAAATTAGTTTATAATCTTCTGGACATCCAGGGCCTTGGTTCTTTCTGTGTGTATAGACAGGCAGGCAAGGTTTCTGAGTCGAGAGTTTGCCCAGTATTTCATTCTGTATATTATGAATTTCTACGATTATCTGAGATTTTCTGTGCAACTGTTTTGTCGAATTTGCCTAAGACCTGTAAAAGTTCAAGGAAGTTTCCCTCGTTGACATCCATTTAGTTCTGTGAAAGTCTCTGTGAAAGTCCCTGGTATGTGGTGTAATGCAATGACTCCACAACTGCTCTCATATACTCTCTGTTCTCTCAAACTATTTTTGAATGTCCATCACGAAGACCATTGCATTTGTTGAGCCAGACTTGTTCTAAATAGTCCACTCATTCCACGCTGTCATTGCATATTTATGCTTCACACTAGCATTGTCTGTCTTGAATGAACTTGTTGCCTTCTTCCAGTTCTGGTAGCCATCGTTGGTAAACACCGCCTTCTCTCCAACATGGTTTCCTGGACGTTGAAAGTGGCGGCATGCGAAGCAGAAAGCATGGTCCTTTGAAATAGAATATTCCAGCCATTTGTAATCCTCATAAGAGAGAATACAGTAGACGGCCCAGTAGACGGCCCGGGTCAAAATGATTGATTGATGACCGTACGTCATGATGACGTGTACATGTGTGGTCCTTCTGTAGCTCAGTTGGTAGAGCATGGCGCTTGTAACGCCAGGGTAGTGGGTTCGATCCCCGGGACCACCCATACGTAGAATGTATGCACACATGACTGTAAGTCGCTTTGGATAAAAGCGTCTGCTAAATGGCATATATTATGTCTGAATATGGGCCTCCGGCCCGTCCCCCTGTCCATGTGTTCACGTGTTAGAGGGTGTGTGTTATTTTATAGCTCTATGGTATGCTTTGAAGTAGGCCTGTTGCTTGATGTCTAGGGGGGCTGGTTGAACTGGGGAGGGTGGGGATTGAGTGTTTGAACTTTTGGGACCGTGTATGTTTCCCCCCCCCCCCCCCCCAGCTTTATCTCCCTTATGGTTGTTATCTATGAAGCAGGAATGTCCAGGGTTATGGATCTGGGGCCTAGGCTTTATAAATGTCCAGAACAAGCCATTTTTAAGACCTGAATATTAAACATCTAAAATATGTCTACAAGGGGAATTCTCGGAGTGCTCTGTAGCTCATGTCATGAATCCAACGCCAAAAGCCTGGACGATATTTTGCTTGAGGCTCCAGAATGTTTTAAAGGATTTTTGTGTACAAGCAAGGGACATATTTCATACATATTCAACCCGGAGGAATCTACGGTTAGGATATTCACAGACAGCGTGTCCCAACCCTTTTATCGTGCAGAACCCAAGCCTTTTTCTCCAGCGCTAAGGATGCGAGAATGGCTTAAAATAAGGCTAGCTTTGTGTCAAATGGAACGCGCCCTGAGTGCTTCAAGGCTGCCAGGATATGCGTTGGAAGAACAAGTCTGTGGAGGAAATGATCTGATGGCTCTGAGAGTCACTTCCGTGGCTCATACCCCGGACTCCAGAGTGACAATTTTAGCATGTGAACAATTTGACAGGGCAAATGCTACAAAAACGGTCAGTTCATATGTATCCTCCAAAGCATGCAAGGATGTACATTTTTTTCAAATAATGTTCAGTTTTAAATGGCGCGATTACCACATTTTCCGAACCCTGATGAATAAGCTGGACAGTCTTTTTCGAAAATCGTGAACAATTCCAGCGATGGCCGAGGTTATCGTTGAGACATACCCCGGAACAATAAGGTCGGAGGCGGATCTTTCCCTGGATGGAAAGTGGACAGAGCTTCGACGGAGCGCGGAAAATACTTTGCGATGGGGAATTGAAGTTATTATTAAAGTTAAAGTTAAAGTTAAAGTTTGTAATAATGTACAAAGACCGGCCTCCAAGTTTTTTTTTTACATAAAACACGTGTGATGCATGTTTAAATATTATTCAAATGTGTTACTTAATTCAAACATGTCTTAACCTCATAGACCGCCCCATCCCGCATGCGGTGGCGTTACTACAGCCTCAAGCTCATTACCATAATGCAACATTAGCGATTTCTAAAAATCGCAAATGAAATGAAATAAATATGCCTGCTCTCAAGCTTATCCTTTTCTTAACAATCCTGTCGTCTCAGATTTTCAAAATATGCTTTAGAACCAGAGAAAATCAATAATTTGTGTAAGAGTGGTGATAGCTAGCTTAGCATTTAGCGTTAGCATTTAGCACGCAACATATTCACAAAAAACAGCAAAGGGATCAAATAAAATAATTTACCTTTGAAGAACTTCAGATGTTTCAATGAGGAGACTCTCAGTTACATAGCAGATGTCCAGTTTTTCCTGAAAGATTCTTGTGTAGGACACAACGTTCCGTTTTGTTACTATGCATTTGGCTACCGAAACTAACCGAAAATTCAGTCACCTACACGTCAAACTTTTTTCCGAATTAACTCCATAATATCGACTGAAACATGGAAAACGTTGTTTGAATCAATCCTCAAGGTGTTTTGTCATATATCTCTTCATTGAAATGTCGTCCCTGGAAGCCTGCATTCTTCTCTGATTCGGATGGAAAAATACGGGTAGCTGACTTTTGCGCACCAATTTCCACGCAGACACCGTGCGGGACACTTGGCAATTGTAGTCTCTTATGGTCAATCTTCCAATGATATGCCTACAAATACGTCACAATGCTGCAGACACCTTGGGAAACAAGAGAAAGTGTCCGTTCATTCCTGTCGAATTCACAGCCATATAAGGCGATCATGGAAAACGTAGCCTCAGAAATCCTGTTCATTTCCTGGTCGGTCAAACATCTTGGTTTTGCCTGAAGCATTTGTTCTAGGGCACTCACAGTGAAAATCTGTGCAGTTCTGGAAACGTAAGAGTGTCTTCTTTCCAAAACGATCAATTCCAAGCATAGTCGAGCATCTTTTCGTGACAAAATATTGCGCTTAAAACGGGCACGTCTTTTTATCCAAAAATGAAATACTGCCCCTATAGGACTAACAGGTTAATCGCAGGGCCTTCGAATAGTGGTAAAACTTGTTTTGTAAAAAGTATTTTAGAGAATTCTGAACATGTGTTATCTCAAAAGCCTGATAATGTTGTGTGGTGTTATTCTTGTTATCAACCTCTCTATGATGAATTGTTGAAGACAATAAAAATCAAGTTTGTTGAAGGAATACCTGATTCCCTGTCTGATGATGAACTTTTACCTCCTCATAAAAACAATCTGTTGGTTTTGGACGATATGCTATTTGCAGGTAGCGAACATCCCGAAATTGCCCGAGCGTTTACCCAATATACGCATCATAGAAACCTGTCCGTGCTTTACTTGGTGCAGAATGTGTTTCACCAAGGTAAAAATAGCCGCACCATCAGTTTGAACGCCAATTACATGGTTTTGTTCAAAAATCCTAGAGACAAACTACAAATTAACACTCTAGCTCAGCAGATGTACCCGGGAAGGAAATCCTACTTCATGGCGAGCTACGAGGACGCTACCCAAGCGCCATTTTCTTATTTAATCGTGAATTTAAAAGCAAATACTCCAGAACACATGAGGTTACGAACCGGTCTGTTCCCGTGGGAGTGGCCGGCTGCGTACATTCCTAAAAAAAAGTAGCCGCTATGTCTCTGCGTTTAAAAAGAAACTTGCCCCTCTTGAGAAGCCTAGTTGGGGCTACATCTAATGAACGGAAGGCCATCTTGGGTCACTGTTCTTCAGATCTCATATTATCCCTATGTGAGATTGCTTTGAATCTTCTCAAAGGACGCATTCCACTCACCCTGACACAATTGAAAAAATTAAAGAGACAAAAGACCTCAATCAAGCTCTTTGCCAATAAAAGGGTCAGTCTTCAAAAGAAACGACATAGCATACAACAGTCTGGCGGTTTTATTCTACCTTTACTAAGTATAGCCGTGCCCTTCATCACCAGCCTTATTGCAGCCCGACGTGGTGGTTGAACACATAGGGTGATGGCCAATAAAATGTATCTGGTGCCACAACAAGAGTTGGATAGACTTAAAAAACAGGTGCAGGGTCCCGAAAATATCAGACAAACAGCGGAAAATGATTTGGATACGGCCATGAAGGATATTTTGAATCAAAAACGATTGAACCCCTATGATAAGGTCCAAAAATACACAAACCTCTTGCAAAGGTATTTGTCCTTGGTGAAACAAGGGGAGAGAGAGACAGGCCATTTAACTATTTCCTTACAGGACCCTTTAAAAGATGACGAGCCTCGCGAGAGCCACGCCCCTGTAATGCCTGTACCTGCGAGCTTACCGTCTGAAGATCAAATGCTTGTTGAAGATAAAGTTATGCATGACTTGTCAACCCATGTTCCGGCACGTAACAGGAAAAATGTTAGCTACATTATGAACAAGCTAAAAGACTCAAATGGGGCAGCTACTTGGAACGACAAAGGAGAGTTTGTCCTTCGGGGTGCGGTTGTCAAGGGTTCACATATACTTGACTTGCTTAAAAGTACCACATCTGCCCACAAGGTTGCTGATGACCGAAGACCTCCAGGGTGGCTTCAGTTTCTTAAGGCCCCGGCCATCCTCAACATACCCCTCTCGGGTGTACCCAACTATAAGATTCGGCAACAGATTCACTCTTTAAAACACAAACCTTCAACGAGATACAGCACCCCTAAAGATGCCCCAAAACCCTTGCATCCTTATGAAATGAATGACGATAACCCATTTAACCCCCTGAACGCCTCTGGACCTTTCCCTAATCCCGATCTCTCTGGGTGGTTAGACTTTTGAATTACTATGATTAAATTTAATAAATTTTATTTGAAAAAATAAGCAATTTAACATTTGTGGCATTCTTGAAACATTTGGCGTGAGCATACGCCTTGATTACATGTTCTTAAAGGATACACATTTGAACACTTTTGATATTTTCTAACAAAACAAGCTACAACTTTATCATTACTTCTTAAATCATCCTTATAAAGAGACATAACATCTTCAAAAGAAACTCCCCGGGCTCTTTGGCATAGGTAGAATACACAGTGTTGACCGCATGTCGTTGAAAGGGTATCTTGCACCTGTTTGATGTTGTAGCATATCTTTGAGCCGTTTTTGGTCAGAAATTCTTTAATAGATTTGGGGAAATGTGAAAAACAGGGGGGAAAGCCATAGGAATCAAAAAAAGTTGAGATTTTTCTTCCTCCTTCCTCTTCTAATGTCACAGCTAGCCAATGTTCACCCGGCATGTTTTTAGGATGGGTATTGACAATAAACATTGCAGGCCGCACCTTCCATTTCTCCATAGGTAATTCATCACAAGCCAACACTCCGCAAAATGGTTTTCCAATCAGTCGGCTCATCAGCCCTTCCAACTCTTGGGTATTCATGTCTTTGCTCAACGATCCTTAATAATAATCTACTAAAACCTGTCTTCGGCTATTCACCTCCAAGATTGAATCAGAGCAGGCATAAACAATCATGCTAACGGTACAGGCTAAAGGTGTACGGAAACGCATTTCCAGCCTGAGGTTACCTTGGGACACCACAGAAAGATTTTCTGAGGTGTCATCATCTGGGGATAAATTGAAAGCATACATTGTGTAACCCTCTACAAAATAATTTCTGTCAATAGGTAAAGAGAGATCTTTTAGATGCCTCCCGGTAGCCAGGAATAGATTGTAAAATTCTCGCACAGATATGTTGTTATTAAATTGCGGTTGGAAAGCCTTAGCAGGGACCTGACGTCCATCCTGACACAGAGCGACATACACTCCATTGAAGTGTTGAAAATTAAATGGGTTTTTATTTAAGCTGCCCGTATTGGAGGCGTGATCAACCAAACCTATAACCACGTATCGCGGTAAAGGGCCTAGAAATAGGTTTTCTTGACTGCAGATTCTGCTGCCCACAGGTATGCTAAAGGTTTTCATGGTAATTCTTTGGAGAGGGTAAAGGGCATGTCCTTTCAGCAAAGCCTGTGAGTGACCCAGATGAACTGCCGGAGATACCGATACTTTTTTAATAAAAAGCGTGGCCCCCAACACTTTTAAGCTAAAGTCCCCATCCGTTGCAGACATTAGGCAAAACTCATCCTTGGCCCTGGTTAATTTTAGTCTTAAATCAACCACATTTAAGAGTAAACGTTCTTGAAAGAAAATGTCAGAGTGTATAGGGCCTAACAGATGAAACTCTCGAGATTCTGCACAGTAGCGAGCCCGTGCGGCCAGTCCTTTATTTGCACCGGTGGATGGGTCTGTCGATTCCATAGAGCCTCCTGCAGTATCCTTGCTAAAAAGCCCTGCGCTGAATTGGGTCTTGAGAGTGTCTTCAGAATAGTTGAGTAAGCATTCCATGATGGCACGGTAGGGGTATGTGGCACTGCTTTGACTGATTAGACGTTCCCCCAAAGTCACATCCACTTGGGAGAAGATGGTGGCCACTGGGTAATTAATGAGACTCACTTTGGCATCGTTTGCAATATCAGTACCATCTCTTTTGGTCACTTTTAGACGCAAATGCACCAAGGTGTTGTTGAGGTCCAGATAGTTGTCACCGTGGCCTGGTATGAAAAACTCTATGGGGCCGTTGTCTGTAATGGCAGAGAGTGGGGCTATCTCCACATAACTGGACCTCTCTACTGAATGTTGGGTTAAGGGGGCCGTGAAAAGATTGAGCTCTGTTTTTATAGCTTCAGAGGACATGCGGTGTAAAAGAGCCATGGTGCTTGTTCGTTTAGAAAATACTTCTGATGATTCTTTTTACCATTTTTGGTCCAGACCTCCTCACTTTATCCCGTCTTTGACTAACTGAGTTTCTTTTAACCGTTAACCTCCGTTTTTTAGGCGCAAGCCTTTGCCTTATACCCGGAGGTCTCTTTTTTGGTCTTCGAGACAACATCATCAACCCCGAGCCTTCTTGACTCTCGACATCTGGTGACGCCCTTCTGGTTATCGCATTGGCGACAACCTCACTTACTATATTTTTTGCTGCTTATTTTAAATGCGGTTTGGCTATGCTGAAGCCTCTCTTCATAAACGGTAAAACCATCCTAAAGAGGTTACGAAATATCCCTCCAATCCCCGAACCATACATGATGGGCGATCCATAATATCCTGGTAACCCATTACCCACTTGATCCACATAGTATGTGACATACCGGTTAGGGTCGAGATGTCGGTGTTCCATAATTTTAATTTAGATGTATTATGTATATAAAATATATAATACTAATATTATATATGTAGAGAGGTTTTGGTGGGTCTAAAGTGGAGTTTTACAGTCGTTTTACCATAAGTAAATTCAATGTTTTCGTTCTGATCCGTTTTAAGCTCAACAAGAATGTTTTCAATATATTTCTTGCTTACAGGTACGTAGTGTGGCTTGTCGTAGGTGACAGTGACTATGTCGCCGTCCTTTCCGTCTATATGTACCGTTCTCAGGAGTGGCACACAGCTGTCTCCGACCCTTTGATAGGATATGATGTCGGTATACACAAATATGTTGTAAAATCCTGCATGTATATCCACGGGGAATGGGAATAATTTATCTCTCACATACGTCCATTTATTGGGCCCCATCCCCAACATGTATGCTAAATTACCTCCGGTCTTTATCCCCCCGGAAGCATCTCCTGAGATTTGTACCCTTTTATGTATAGGGTTGTACATCAGGGATATTTGCATACTGTTCTGCGATAGACGTTCATTCAACTCGGAGACGAGCCTGTCGACGGTTCTATAGAACCCTTTTTTAACCTTAATAAATTTTGCAGGTTCCGATAACTTTTTGAAATAAAATTCCCGGTCCTTATCTTTGATATTATACCAGCTATGGGGGTATGTAATCTCGCTGAGCCCTACTTCCCAGGCTTCTGATAACTCTATAGGCTTTGGAAAATTGGTTGTATAATTAGAACTCTGATTATTACGATATATATGTGCGGACGCATTACTGGGTAGAGTCAGGTAGAAGCCGCTGTGTTCCATTATGCCCTCCGGTGTACACCCGAATGAGGATGTATTTTATCATGCATGGGGGTTTAAATTAACCCCTGATGCCTCCACTACATCCTTCTCTAATACCCAGCTGTTGAATTTTAGCGGCCAGTTTTTCCAGCGGACCAGCACCCATTTTTGACCGTTCTCTCTCTTTTGATCTAGAATCTCATCTACGTGAAACACCTTGTCTTTACCAACCTTTACCTTCTGTAATTCCTGCTCATAAAAAGATCCCGCTATAAGTTCCCCGTCATAATCTTTTAATATGTAGACCGGGGGTATGCGCGGCAGACATTCTGTAACCGTGAAAAGCTTGTCACTGTATCCTTGCACGTATTTTTTATTGAAAACACCCCTCAACTTGGATATACGAACCAAGTCCCCCACAATAAATTTAAAATTTATTTTTTTCTTACGGCGAAGGGGGAGCAAACCATACAGATTTTTAAAGACTTGAAAAGAGTTTTCCGAAGAGACCTCTGAGGGTTTCATCCTTATACTTTTATGATAACTATTGTTATACCCAATTACTAAATCTTGAACTATATCGATATATCTATGCGTGTTGTGAGCTGTAAAATAGCGCCACATCCGTTCCTTCAGAGTTCTGTTAAAGCGTTCAACAACAGAAGCTTTCAAATCCGATCCTGTAGCAAAATGTACTATATTGTGCTTCTTCATGAGTTTCTGAAAGGTCTTATTAAAAAATTATTTTCCGCCATCGGTCTGCACTTTCTTGTGGGCGCCTCCTTCCTTCAAGATAGAGGCAAATGCCCTGGTCACCTCAGCGCCCGCTCTTATTCTTTAAGACCAGGACAAAAGCTATTTTAGAGAAAATATCTATGACAGTTAGCATGCGGTTTCCTTCATTTTTATCTGCAAGGGCCTGCATGTCACATCGATCAGCCTGAAATTGGGACAATGGGTGTGTAGAAAAAACTATATTTCTAGGAAAATGTTTTCTTACGGGCTTATGCAGAGTGTGAGCATCCTGTTCGGATAGCCACTCATTGACTTTAGCCTCGCTTAACCTGTGACCTGTTTCTTCGGCTAAAGCTCGCTGTAAACGTTCCTTACCCCCATAAGACCCCGGGTTAGAGGGATTATAATAAATGTTTTTCAAAATCTGCTCTGCCATCCTTCTTGCCTCTCTGAGGTACAATAAAGTTAATGAGCCACTTTCAAATAACAACATTTCATTTTTGGGATTTTTATTTTCATGAAAACATTAGGTATTACGTATACAGACAATCCATAATTCGTTGCAGGATACATGCCCCCCCTTTCTCTATGATCGAATCATGTAAAACCTTGTATATTTGGTTTAGATTAACAGGTTTGTTTCGCAGAATTTTTACAACAGACACATCAGCTATAAATGTATATAAACAACAAATATGATACATGTTACAATTAAAGGGTGTTTCAAACAAATAAAGTAAAATCTTAGACAAGGTTGTTTTTAGTTCTTCAGAATCACCACCAAGCCGGGTTACCATTTGTGTCCATTGTAGACACTCATATCGTACATGATTCATGATTTGGTCCATTTTCAAAACACGCTCTACATTAGCCCCGGAATTGGGGGTTGTGTAGAACGAGACATTGTTCACTTTATTTTCAATAATTTGATGCATAACACTTGTAAGTTCTCTCAAAATATTTTTTTTATTTATTCACCTCTAACATTGTATACACATAGTTCCCATTGCTCTACATCTAAATAACAAAAATGTCACTCGGTCTCTTGGGGTTTATTGAGCCAGAAAGTCATCACATCAGACACCACAGCCTCCCGGTATTTGTTATCCTCCACCAGGGTGTGTCGGATTTCTTTGAGTTTCTCGTGTATGTGAATCGCCTCCTTCAGCTCGTGTAGGAATGCCTCGGTTACCCCGTAAACTCTGGGGATAGACGGCACAAGGCCCATAGCCTCCAGGGCTCTGACCAGCGATGGTATAAACCGGCAGGACCAAAGTCTTTTCACCAGCGCCTCAAAATTGTTGAGTATCTTGGGGGGTCGTATAGGCAGGGATGCCTGCGCTGGCTGGGGTGATTAATCTCACAACCGATGCATTTTTCTCGTATATATTCTCCAATCACCACGTCTAAACGCATGGCTACTGAGGCCTTGATTGTGTCCACAAAAATAGTACTGACCACCCCATCAAACACGTCCTCAGGTTGTGTACATGTAGGGGGTGTCGAGGGTCTTGCCAGGGGGGAGTAGAATGGAGGGCTGCGAGGCATACAATCCTTAGTGTCGGGAGCCCAGGCCGTTTCGGAGTTCGGGTATGCGTTAGGAATATCCATGGTCAATGCGTAGGTTAAGAACTGTAGGTTTTAAGAACCATCCTTTTATTGTTGAACCAGCCCTCGGGGTATCTGGGCGGGGTTAACAACGCCGCTTACCTCGGTTTCTTTGGGGGCTGCCTCTCCTGACGTTGTACCTTCTTGGGGCTGCTTTGAGTCGTAATCCTCCGGATTCGTATATATTATGCACTTCTTTAGCCGAACAATGCTCTGGCGCTTTTGGCTCTGTACAAACAGAGCGTCCAACATCTCCAACATTTTCAATTCCATTAAAGGCCAGCTTTTAAAGGGGATAAGCATTCAAAGCCGGAAATCCCCGTCCGAACCGCCATCCCGGATGTTTTGGTTTCGGATTTCTGCTGTGCTGACGTAGAACTCAACGCAGCTGCAGGGAAGTCCATTCTTTCTCTGTATTTTCACCCGGTGAAATACTCTTCCTGAGGTGTCCGGGGTACCTTCCCAACGGGTCTCGTAGCCTGTGAACAAGCTGTAACCCTTGGTGATACGGCTCAGTTCGGGACACAAAACCTGTCGAAAAACCATCCAGTCTTCAACCCCATAAGTCACGCCTAATTTCTGGTCGGTATATTCTTCTCCTTCGGCGAACGTATAGAGTTTCACGCTACAGGCCAAGTAATCAAACAGATACCCCCAATGCTGTCCATTAGACATCAGCACTTCATCTTTCAGCGCAGTTGCGGGAGGTATCTGGGTTCTATACACATTTAGAAACCGCTTTTTTGGTGCATCATATATTGCGGCTGTATACTTTGCCCTTTCTCGATGTTTCAGACGCGGTCCTGCCTCCGATGCTACAGTCATCACAGCTTTGCCACTGATCGCAAAATCCATGTTTAAAAAATAGGGTTTACGGTTCTGGGTTCGCAAGCCTTGTTCTGGACATTTATAATGCTGATGCCTCAGCGCTATAGCCCCAGACATTCCTGCTTCATCAGATAACAAACATAAGGGAGATAAAGCTGGGGGGGTGGGGGGACATACATGGTCCCAAAAGTTCAAACACTCAAACACCCCCCCACACACAACCAGACCCCCCCTACTCATCAAACACCTTGAATACTTCAAGGCATGACATATAGATATAAAATAACAAACACCCTCTAACAGGGGGGCCGGGGCGGGGGCACATATTTAAACATGCACGCGTCATCATGACGTAGGGGTAGTCCGGGGTATACCCCATGGAAGTGACTCTCAGAGCCATCAGATCATTTCGTCCACAGACTTGTTCTTCCAACGCATATCCTGGCAGCCTTGAAGCACTCAGGGCGCGTTCCATTTGACACAAAGCTAGCCTTATTTTAAGCCATTCTCGCATCCTTAGCGCTGGAGAAAAAGGCTCGGGTTCTGCACGATAAAAGGGTTGGGACACACTGTCTGTGAATATCTTAACCGTAGATTCCTCCGGGTTGAATATGTATGAAATATGTCCCTTGCTTGTACACAAAAATCCTTTAAAACATTCTGGAGCCTCAAGCAAAATATCGTCCAGGCTTTTGGCGTTGGATTCATGACCTGAGCTACAGAGCACTCCGAGAATTCCCCTTGTAGACATATTTTAGATGTTTAATATTCAGGTCTTAAAAATGGCTTGTTCTGGACATTTATAAAGCCTAGGCCCCAGATCCATAACCCTGGACATTCCTGCTTCATAGATAACAACCATAAGGGAGATAAAGCTGGGGGGGGGGAAACATACACGGTCCCAAAAGTTCAAACACTCAACCCCCACCCTCCCCAGTTCAACCAGCCCCCCTAGACATCAAGCAACAGGCCTACTTCAAAGCATACCATAGAGCTATAAAATAACACACACCCTCTAACACGTGAACACATGAACAGGGGGGACGGGCCGGAGGCCCATATTCAGACATGTACACGTCATCATGAAGTACGGTCATCAATCAATCATTTTGACCCGTGCCGTCTAGTGTATTCTCTCTCTCATATCATCTACGATTGAAGTAGAGATCCTGCTGTCCAACTTTTGTGGCTGGATAACGCCGAAGAAGAGGGCGCCTTGGTTCTTCAACAGGTGACTGGCTTAAATCAGAGGGAGAGATGGCTCTGCTAACAGTGCAGCTAACAGTGGCTGTGGAGCAGCTAGCAGGGACTAGACACTAATGTACTTGTCCTCTTGCTCAGTTGTGCATCGGGGCCTCTCACTCCTCTTTCTATTCTGGTTAAGGCCAATTTGCGCTGTTCTGTCAAGGGAGTAGTACACAGCATTGTAAAAGATTTTCAGTTTCTTGGCAATTTCTCGCATGGAATGGCCTTCATTTCTCAGAACAAGAATAGACTGATGAGTTTCAGAAGAAAGCACTTTGTTTCTGGCCATTTTGAGTCTGTAATCGAACCCACAAATGCTGATGCTCCAGATACTCAACTAGTCTAAGGGAGGCCAGTTAAAAAGATAAACTTGGTTTAGCTAACACAATGTGCCATTGGAACACAGGACGGATGGATGCTGATAATGGGCCTCTTTCGCGCCCAGGCTCTGTCGTAACTGGCCGTGACCGGGAGGTCCGTGTGGCGATGCACAATTGGCCTGGTTTCATCCGGGTTAGGGAGGGATTGGTCAGTAGGGATGTCCTTGTCTCATCGCGCACCAGCGACTCCTGCGGTGGGCCGGGCGCAGTGCGCGCTAACCAAGGTTGCCAGGTGCACTGTGTTTCCTCCGACACATTGGTGCGGCTGGCGTCTGGGTTGGATGCGCGCTGTGTTAAGAAGCAGTGCGGCTTGGTTGGGTTGTGTATCGGAGGACGCATGACTTTCAACCTTCGTCTCTCCCGAGCCCGTACAGGAGTTGTAGCGATGAGACAAGATAGTAGCTACTACAACAATT